>NC_041231.1:106737474-106739215 GCF_002837175.3 Physeter macrocephalus | reverse complement strand
TGATGACCCCCAGCCATCATCATTTTTCATTTTTCATTGGAGAACATCATTAGTCATTTTTCGTTGGAGAACAAGTAATAGAAAATCCAAAACGTATAGCTTGGTGAAACATAATAAGGCTATTGGAAACTGTTTTCCCATCACTTTTTTGTTATAATTATAGTTCCACAAATAGGAGTGGTTAACAAGCTAAATATTTATACAAGTCTGCTATTTTCCCCCAAAATCATAAGTGGTATGTTCATATGTATATTCTATACAAATATAATATTACTGAAAGTTCTCAGAAATAAACTGTAAAAATAAGAATCACCAGCTATGTAAGAACACAAAGATAGTAGAGATTGAGAGCTTTTTAGTGTTTTTAATTGCACTACTGGCAACAGGAACTGACTCACTTAGAAGACCCAACGCAGCCAAAAATAAACAAATAAAATAAATAAATTTATTTAGAAAGGAAGGAAGGAAAGAAAGAAAGAAAAAGAAAGAAAGAGAGAGAGAAAGAGAGAAAGAAGTCAAGCTGCCTGGCCCTGGGCAGTGCAAGGTGGACCCCAGGGTCATGCTGAGGAGCTAGGGAAGGGGAGAGGGGGTCCCCTGCAAGGGGGAGGCGGGAGGAGGAAAGGAAGCATCAGCATGTATGACCAGGGCTGCCCTCGCTCACCTTCCGTCTGCCCTTTGACCCACTCGTTTATGGCCTTCCTTGCGTCTTCGGTGGCCTGCAGAAAATCCACACTGGCCAGTTCAGCACCGTACATTTTCTGAGTTGAAGCTAAGAACTCCTGTTTAAGAAAAAAAAAAGGAAATGTGAAAAACTCATACTCCATACAGAAATGGTTTTCTTAAATCCTGAAAAGCAACAGAAATTGTCCCAAAAGGCATATATCATTGTAACAAAAAAAATTCTAACCCTTCTGCTTTTTTTAGTATAGTGAAAAACACATAGCATTCAATGGACGATCGTAAGCACTTTTAAGCGTACAGTTCAGTAGTTTCAGTGTTGTATAAAGTTTACCAATTCCTGGGGACTTCCCTGGTGGTCCAGTGGTTAAGACTCTGCGCTTCCACTGCAGGGGGCAGGGGTTCAATCCCTGGTCAGGGAACTAAGATCCCACATGCCTCGCGGCACAGCCCCAATAAAATAAAACAAAATCTACCAACTCTTTTCTACCCCTTGACTAACATTTTCATAAACAAGCAAATACCGATTGTCCTTGAAAGTGAATTATGGAAGTCACTCGTGCTTTCGCAAAACAGCCAGGGTCAGTCTTTTCACTGTGGAGACTAGAAAATGAAATCACATCCATTTATGGGAATACTGTCTGTCGTGTTTTCATTCTGGATCATATTTCTGAATGTGTATAAACATTAAAGCTGCCTTCTGTGACTGGATTGTGCTGGAAAAAGTCTGCATTGTCTACTGAGTTTTGGAACATAAAGAGCAAAGTACTTACAGGGAGGAAATCATAGCTTTTCTCTCCAAATAACCTATTAGCCACTTTCAGAGTATAGGGGGCTCCATGTTTGTTGATGTCAGCATTCAAACTCTGAAACGTTGAATGAATCTCCTCAAGCCCTTTGAAATAGAGAGCCTAAAAGAAAGAAAACATGATTTCCATAACCATTTATTTTGAAATTAAAAGCCGGTTCCTTGGCATTTGCTTCCATCAAATAAAATGAATATTACTAATTACTGATGACCCCCAGCCATCATCATTTTTCATTTTTCATTGGAGAACATCAT
>NC_041231.1:106735416-106736974 GCF_002837175.3 Physeter macrocephalus | reverse complement strand
AATTATGTTTACATTTCCACTTTAAGGAATTCCTGCATTTGAAAGCTGTCTGGGGACATCCCCCCGTGGCGTGGCGCAGTGGTTAAGAATCCGCCTGCCAATGCAGGGGAGTAAGGGTTTGAGTCCTGGTCCAGGAAGATCCCACATACCGCGGAGCAACTAAGCCCGTGCGCCACAACTACTGAGCCTGCTCTCTAGAGCCCGTGAGCCACAACTACTGAGCCCGTGTGCTACAACTACTGAAGCCCGTGCGCCTAGAGCCCGTGCTTTGCAACAAGAGAAGCCACCGCAATGAGAAGCCCGCACCCCGCAACGAAGAGTAGCCCCTGCTCACTGCAACTAGAGAAAGTCTGCACGCAGCAACGAAGACCCAACGCAGCCAAAAATAGATAAATAAAATAAATAAATTTATTTACAAGGAAGGAAGGAAAGAAAGACTTAAAGAAAAAGAAAGAAAGAAAGAGAGAAAGAAGTCAAGCTGCCTGGCCCTGGGCAGTGCAAGGTGGACCCCAGGGTCATGCTGAGGGGCTAGGGAAGGGGAGAGGGGGTCCCCTGCAAGGGGGAGGCGGGAGGAGGAAAGGAAGCATCAGCATGTATGACCAGGGCTGCCCTCGCTCACCTTCCGTCTGCCCTTTGACCCACTCGTTTATGGCCTTCCTTGCGTCTTCGGTGGCCTGCAGAAAATCCACACTGGCCAGTTCAGCACCGTACATTTTCTGAGTTGAAGCTAAGAACTCCTGTTTAAGAAAAAAAAAAGGAAATGTGAAAAACTCATACTCCATACAGAAATGGTTTTCTTAAATCCTGAAAAGCAACAGAAATTGTCCCAAAAGGCATATATCATTGTAACAAAAAAAATTCTAACCCTTCTGCTTTTTTTAGTATAGTGAAAAACACATAGCATTCAATGGACGATCGTAAGCACTTTTAAGCGTACAGTTCAGTAGTTTCAGTGTTGTATAAAGTTTACCAATTCCTGGGGACTTCCCTGGTGGTCCAGTGGTTAAGACTCTGCGCTTCCACTGCAGGGGGCAGGGGTTCAATCCCTGGTCAGGGAACTAAGATCCCACATGCCTCGCGGCACAGCCCCAATAAAATAAAACAAAATCTACCAACTCTTTTCTACCCCTTGACTAACATTTTCATAAACAAGCAAATACCGATTGTCCTTGAAAGTGAATTATGGAAGTCACTCGTGCTTTCGCAAAACAGCCAGGGTCAGTCTTTTCACTGTGGAGACTAGAAAATGAAATCACATCCATTTATGGGAATACTGTCTGTCGTGTTTTCATTCTGGATCATATTTCTGAATGTGTATAAACATTAAAGCTGCCTTCTGTGACTGGATTGTGCTGGAAAAAGTCTGCATTGTCTACTGAGTTTTGGAACATAAAGAGCAAAGTACTTACAGGGAGGAAATCATAGCTTTTCTCTCCAAATAACCTATTAGCCACTTTCAGAGTATAGGGGGCTCCATGTTTGTTGATGTCAGCATTCAAACTCTGAAACGTTGAATGAATCTCCTCAAGCCCTTTGAAATAGAGAGCCTAAAAGAAAG
>NC_041231.1:106723257-106735086 GCF_002837175.3 Physeter macrocephalus | reverse complement strand
TGATGACCCCCAGCCATCATCATTTTTCATTTTTCATTGGAGAACATCATTAGTCATTTTTCGTTGGAGAACAAGTAATAGAAAATCCAAAACGTATAGCTTGGTGAAAGATAATAAGGCTATTGGAAACTGTTTTCCCATCACTTTTTTGTTATAATTATAGTTCCACAAATAGGAGTGGTTAACAAGCTAAATATTTATACAAGTCTGCTTTTTTCCCCCCAAATCATAAGTGGTATGTTCATATGTATATTCTATACAAATATAATTTTACTGAAAGTTCTCAGGAATAAACTGTAAAAATAAGAATCACCAGCTATGTAAGAACACAAAGATAGTACAGAGTGAGAGCTTTTTAGTGTTTTTAATTGCACTACTGGCATCAGGAACCTCACTCACTTAAAAATAATTTCTTTAAACTTAACACGGGGCAAAGTTGAATTCCCATACGTCAGTTACACCTAGAGTCCCTTTAGGCTTGTATGAGGCCCGGGCTGGTTCCTTGCTTTTAAGGCACAAGGGACCAACCTCCACCGTGTACAGAGCCCAGTTACTCACTGAGGTATGGAATGTGTTTTGGGGGGGCGTGCTGTGAGGGATCTCTTTCCTGGAAATGGGGGTAAAATCTTAAGACGGTTCTTTACTGAGCTTATAAAGTTCCTGGAAAGCCTCAAAACAGAAGCTCAGATTACCTTGCAGGGGCCGACTAACCATGACTAGTACCAGGATTTTTTTTTAGGTGGATTTTTGAAAACTTTGAAATGCTTTTGTATCCGCAGTGATGAAAAAGGATGGTTTTTCCTAGAGTACAGAATAGAAGCTTTGCAGCTGGAACAGGCCCATAAACGTGAATCCGGGCTGGACCTTGCCTGGCTCTAAGTGCGGCGTAATCTGTGACCCGTGTGTTAGAAAGACCTTCCCTTTCACCCCTCTTCTCAAGGAAAGCCAGAGTTCCCCTCTCAGCATAAAACACGGCCCGCACACAGGTGCCCTCCACACCCACCAAGGACAGGCAGGACCCTCGGCATCCCCGCGCCCTCTCCCTGCAGGGCCCTCCTGCTCACACCGGAACGGGGGTCACGGCCCGCCGGGGCACACCTGGTGCCAGGCCCAGGGGTAGGAACGCGGACTCACAGGCTCTCGTGTCCCCTTGACTTCTCGACTAGGTGTCATTGTGCTCAAAAGTATCAAGACACAGCCGGCATTATGTGAGTAGCTGAGCATCACACAGGCAAAGCCGAAGCTGGACACTCCTGGGCGGGGGAGGACGTGGCTTACAGGACAGCCGAGCCGACTCCTTGCCGGCACAGAAGCAGCGCACGGCAGGGCGTGGTCAGCTTTCTTCCCGCTCCGCCCTCAGTCCCACTGAAAACAGAGCCTGGCACATCGCAGGTTCTCAGTAAAGACTGGCTCCTGAGGCGCAGCCTGCGTCCCGCCGGGCTTTTCCTGGGGCTTTTTCTCAAAGTCTGACTTCACGAAGCGTAATGTACAATATAACACACAATGCTGAACACCGAGTTACAGTTTTCTACAAACGCGCTGCAAGAGCTCAAAGGCACAGCTCTCTGGAACGTCTGTGTGGTAGGCACCAGCTGGGAAGGCTAGTTTCTGCTGACCTTGGACATCTGCGCTGCGGTATTGCCTCTGGCCCCCAGAAAGACCATGGCCAGCGCCGATGAAATGCTGAAGGGGGAGATGAAGATGTTGCCGGCAGGATCGCTCTCATTCAGGGTGCGGAACAGGTCCAAGGCGAAGCGGGTGTTTGCCGCGCTCAACTGCTCCATGGTGAGGCTGCAACACAGAGCAGAGCCCCGAGCTGCCCCCTGCCGCACCAGCCAATCAGCAGTGCCCCTTCCCCACCTCCTCCTCAAGGCAGGCCAGCCACCCTGAAATACCCTGCAACGAACTTGTACTCTCTCTCTCCCTCTCTGCCTCTCTCCCGCGGAGGGCAAGAACACTCCATGGGCACTGACGTGGGGGCTTGGGGCGACTGGCCAAGGATTCGGCAGTGACATGGGTCCCGGACTCTGTGTCCTAAAGGGCCCTGGCCGTGCAGACAGGTGCATCTGGGCCCTTCCCTACCACACGTGGGAGCGCACTCTTCCCACCCCCCGTTCAAGGCTCTGATTCACCTAAGCCATGAATCCACTGCCCACTTTTACCTGAGAAAGAATGTTTCTATTAGAACATCACAGCTACCTGCTACTCATGAAAGCAAATTCCAGCAAAAGAGACCGAAGTATCCTCATTTTTGAGCTTCACTTGCTGGTGTTTAGAGAGGTCCCCTGTCTCACAGCTGGTGAAGGAGGTGAGAGTGGGAACCCAACACAGGCCCCGGGGTCACGTCGGGCAGCCGGACAAGGAGAAGGTGACAAGTACCCTCTGTCACTCCCGCGGGCAGGGAGGGTCTGCAGGTGAAGCACCTGGCCTGGCGCTCAGCTCAGCCAAGCACTCTCCCCACCTGACCTCGACTCTCAGCCCACATGCAGCCCCGGGGGAGGAACCGTCGTGCTGGCTGCCCAGCGTGGAAGTCCGAAGCTGAGTTATTACTCTTGTTGCTCATAAATAATCTCTAGGATCGCACTGGCCTCCCTTCCCTGCCTGCAGCCGCGGAAAGGAGAAGCCGCTGCACCCGGGCTGCCTGGAAACCGTCACAGAGAGAGAAACACTCTGGACTCCGCCTTCGGCTTCGGCTTCCGCCTTCAGGCCCCAGGGGGCGACCTATGTCCGCCGCAGGCCACCCGGCCTAGCTCCCGGGACAGGGCGCCGGGGACCCCGGGTGGGGCGCAGGGCAGGTGGCGGTAACCACCGGACGCGGGGACCCCGCGGCGCTCACGGCCGGGCGGGGTGACCACCGGACTCGGGGTTACCGCGTGGCGCACGGCGGGGCTGGGTGACCACAGGACGCGGGACCCCGCGGGGCGCACTGCGGGGCCGAGTGACCACCGGACGCGGGGACCCCGCGGGGCGCACGGCGGGGCGTGGTGACCACCGGACGCGGGGACCCCGCGGGGCGCACGGCGGGGCGTGGTGACCACCGGACGCGGGGACCCCGCGGGGCGCACGGCGGGGCGTGGTGACCACCGGACGCGGGGACCCCGCGGGGCGCACGGCGGGGCGTGGTGACCACCGGACGCGGGGACCCCGCGGGGCGCACGGCGGGGCGTGGTGACCACCGGACGCGGGGACCCCGCGGGGCGCACGGCGGGGCGTGGTGACCACCGGACGCGGGGACCCCGCGGGGCGCACGGCGGGGCGTGGTGACCACCGGACGCGGGGACCCCGCGGGGCGCACGGCGGGGCGTGGTGACCACCGGACGCGGGGACCCCGCG
Organism: Physeter macrocephalus; assembly: GCF_002837175.3. Lineage (NCBI taxonomy): Eukaryota > Metazoa > Chordata > Mammalia > Artiodactyla > Physeteridae > Physeter > Physeter macrocephalus. The sequence continues at coordinate 106,731,753 of NC_041231.1, read as the reverse complement.
GGGCGCACGGCGGGGCGTGGTGACCACCGGACGCGGGGACCCCGCGGGGCGCACGGCGGGGCGGGCTGACCACCGGACGCGGGACCCCGCGGGGTGCTTGCGGATCGGAGCCTCTCCCGCCCGGCCCAGATCCCTGCCCGGCCTTACCTGCTGCTGGGCTGTCTGGGCGGGGCGCGAGGTCTGCGGAGCGCGCCGAGCGCGGCCCTTATAGCGGCGGAAGGGAGTGTCTCCGGCAGGCGGGGCGGCGCGGCCGGCAGGGCGGGCCTGCCCCGGGGTGATTTACTTCCTAGGAGTCGGGGCTGCGGCTGCGCGGGGCACAGGGCGGGCGAGCGGGGCTCCACGCAGCGCCCTCCTGGGGGCCCAGCACCCCTCTGAATTCCGGGCAAACTCAGCTCTCCGGAAAGGACCTGATGGGCTATTTCCTACTAAGGTGTGAATGACTGAGATGACAAGGTGCCACCTCTTAGAGGGCAAACCCGCCTCTTTGGAATCTTACCCAAACACTCCAAACTCCTGGTTACTGGGGGCTGGGGGTGTGTGAGGAGGGGCCTCCAGGGTGACATAAAACAGAATCAGTTCCAAGACTCCCCTGGCAAGTGATGACTCCACCAGTCTCGGTCAACTCATTTACTGGAAGCACACCATGAGAACGCCCATCCGTGTGAATAAAGTGTTTCTCACCCATTATACTAAAATGTAAACGGACCAGTTTTTCCCCTATGCGTAATGTTAAAGTAGAATGACTATCCTTGAAGAGTAAAAGCAGTAACTTTCTGTGAGGTCTTTTCTTCCCTCCTTTAAATGCCTGGCTATGTAATTTCACCAAAATTGATAGTACTTGAGGGTATGGAATAATTCTGCATTCTTGAAACTTCTCCCGCGCTTTTTTTGCAAATCTCAACATGAAAAGGGGACAAAGGAAAAATCCTATTTTTAAATTAGTATGGATAATACAGTGTAAATGGGTTTGTAGATCTTTTTGACTCTGAGAATTTGTTTATAAGGGGCAGAGAAGACCCAGTAATGAGAGATAAAAAGACTCTCTATAGTTTTTTTTAAAGTAGTAAGACATTAATAACTAAGATTGTAGAGTGGGGCAAAAGTGATTGCCAACTGCACCAGTTTCTCCTGGATCTTGGCCCAGAAATTCGTCATGATCATGTCAACCTTCCTCCTATGGACTGATGCTTATTTTGTTTGGTTGGTTTTTCAGTTGGTCTTAAGAGGTTTGAGTTACTTAGTTCACCATGAAGAGTAGACGTTTTCCACATAAAATATGAACTGGGGGCTTCCCTGGCGGTGCCGTGGTTCGGCCTCCACGCCTTCACTGCTGAGGGCCCAGGTTCAATCCCTGGTCGGGGAGCCAAGATTCCACGTGCCACGTGCAGGGAGGCCAAAAAAAAAAAAAAAAGAAAGAATTGGATCTAGTCTCTGCTCTTGAATCTACTAGTTTTTCTGATTTCAACAACTGACTGGTAGTCCATGGGCCTGATCCCTCAAATACAAAAAGGAGGATTTGAGCAGATTGGCTTGGAGCCCACGTAACTTGATTAACACGATTTAGTCTAAATCACTGAGTAGATTTTAGGATGGGGAGGCCAAGGGAAGAGGCGGCAGGTGCTAGTAAGTATCTTAAGAAAACAAGAAGGAAGAAACGCTTGCCAACATGAGATTTGCTGAAATTTTGTTTTGTGCTGTGGAGTCACTCCCTATCAGCACTGACGTGATCGTCGTTCAGGCCAAGAACCCCCTTTTGCAGTCTTGGCTTTTCTGAGATCAGGGAGAAACAAGAAGAGGACGGAGGCCAGTCTGGTTTGCAGAATCTTAGGGAACTTTATTAACCAGCCCACCAGCTTTAGGGGAGCACAAAGCTGCAGCAGTTCTCGCCCCTTCCAAGGAGCGCATTGACAGAGGGTTCTATTAATCAGAGCCCATCTCACCCCATCTCCCAGCACAGCGTTGCATTAGGCCGTCCCATTACCATAAAAACCTGTACCATAGTATGGACGTCAGGAGCCTTTATCAGAAAACACGGCAGAAGCCGGTTAACAGTGAGATCTCTGCGCCACCTCTGTGCTTAATAGTATCTCCTACGCCATTTTTCTTTTTGTCGTTTCTTGGCATCTTTCAGGGTAAGACACCTACTGCTCGATTCCTTGTGACCCCACACCAACTCATATCAGGAGGGAGAAGGGAGCACAAAACAGGGACGGGTTAGGTTATCACCAGGTGGCTCTTTGATAGTTTGAAACCTGGAGGGCTGTAATGGGATACAAATCCTGCAGAACACAGGGTCAGAGACATTGCCAAGGCAAGTCTGTCTTCATAACGCAGACCCGTAATTGGGGCGCTCTGCGGTATTTCAATTGAATATCTGTTTTTAAGTCTCCCTTCAACAATCAGGGTGTCCCTATATTACGGCTTCCAAAAGTCTATCTGTAAAACAGACGACACAGTGACCGTGTTCCCCCCGGCTCTCAGGAAAGTATAGCAACTTCATAGATGTCTACATTGTCAAGAATCTACACATCTGATTTTTTCTTTCTTTTTTTAACTTGATGCATTCAAAAGAAATCACTGGATTTTTTTAGCATAAAAAAAGAAGAACAGATAGCCATGGCAAGTTAATGGGTGTAACCAGCCAACAGAACTGAGCTTACAAAGGAGATTAAAGTTTCATTTTTGGATAGTAGTTTTACCGGTAAAGGTCTATGAAAATGGTCACCATTGAAAGGGCAGGAAGACGCTCCAAGCTTGACCCACATGTCGTGGAGCGGCTGGGCCCGTGAGCCATGGCCGCTGGGCCTGCGCGTTCGGAGCCTGTGCTCCGCGACGGGAGAGGCCACAACAGTGAGAGGCCCGCGTACCGCCAAAAAAAAATTAAAAAAAAAAAATCCACCTATCAGAATTGCAAATTTGAAGTGACCTTTGATTAGCAATGAAATGCAACTCAAATGCTTCCTTCTGTTTAATTTCCTTTAACATGGTACTAAGTTAGCCAAGCCCCGGGGGTGCTTCTACTTTAAAAAAACCAACTCGAGGGGCAGATCAGGGTGACACAAACTGCCCACAAAGGGCCGATGCTTCAAACAAGTCAATTGTTTAAAGGCTAAAAGCAGGAAAATTCTTCTTTTCTGGAATGTGTGATAAACAGTGGGCCTCATTTTGTGACTGGCCATTCTTTTTCAGGAAAAGAAAAATTTCTTAACCAAAATGTTTTTAGTCACTAATAAATAAATCCCTTCTTCAAATCTTCCAAGTTAGATGCCTAACTCTCACAGGAAAGCTTTTAACAAATATCCAAAAGGTAGGACAGTTCCTCCCCTGAAACACAGGCCCCACCCATGATGCGGCATGGCCGCGACAGTCCCTACGGAAGGAACACAGGTGTCCTGTGGGTGCGTCAACTGCTCCGTGACTACGACAGAAACACAGACCAGAAAAACGACCTGAGGAGCCTCAGCCCCACCTCCCGACCCGGGTTTCTTAGACAAGATGTTGGCAAAATTATTTATGACCACAGCGGCTTGTAAATATTGAGCCACAAGATTTTCATCTCTTTTAGTCTACACGCAATGTTAGTTTTCATTTTTAAGTGTAGTTTGGGGAACTTATGGGTAGAAAACATTTAGCATCTTCAGTTAAATTATGTTTACATTTCCACTTTAAGGAATTCCTGCATTTGAAAGCTGTGGGGACATCCCCCCGTGGCGTGGCGCAGTGCTTATGAATCCGCCTGCCAATGAAGGGGAGTAAGGGTTTGAGTCCTGGTCCAGGAAGATCCCACATACCGCGGAGCAACTAAGCCCGTGCGCCACAACTACTGAGCCTGCTCTCTAGAGCCCGTGAGCCACAACTACTGAGCCGGGTCTCACGGCGGGGCTGGGTGACCACCGGACGCGGGGACACCGCGGGTCTCACGGCGGGGCTGGGTGACCACCGGACGCGGGGACCCCGCGGCGCGCACGACGGGGCGGGATGACCACCGGACGCGGGGACCCCGCGGCGCGCACGACGGGGCGGGATGACCACCGGACGCGGGGACCCCGCGGGGCGCACGGCGGGGCGGGCTGACCACCGGACGCGGGACCCCGCGGGGTGCTTGCGGATCGGAGCCTCTCCCGCCCGGCCCAGATCCCTGCCCGGCCTTACCTGCTGCTGGGCTGTCTGGGCGGGGCGCGAGGTCTGCGGAGCGCGCCGAGCGCGGCCCTTATAGCGGCGGAAGGGAGTGTCTCCGGCAGGCGGGGCGGCGCGGCCGGCAGGGCGGGCCTGCCCCGGGGTGATTTACTTCCTAGGAGTCGGGGCTGCGGCTGCGCGGGGCACAGGGCGGGCGAGCGGGGCTCCACGCAGCGCCCTCCTGGGGGCCCAGCACCCCTCTGAATTCCGGGCAAACTCAGCTCTCCGGAAAGGACCTGATGGGCTATTTCCTACTAAGGTGTGAATGACTGAGATGACAAGGTGCCACCTCTTAGAGGGCAAACCCGCCTCTTTGGAATCTTACCCAAACACTCCAAACTCCTGGTTACTGGGGGCTGGGGGTGTGTGAGGAGGGGCCTCCAGGGTGACATAAAACAGAATCAGTTCCAAGACTCCCCTGGCAAGTGATGACTCCACCAGTCTCGGTCAACTCATTTACTGGAAGCACACCATGAGAACGCCCATCCGTGTGAATAAAGTGTTTCTCACCCATTATACTAAAATGTAAACGGACCAGTTTTTCCCCTATGCGTAATGTTAAAGTAGAATGACTATCCTTGAAGAGTAAAAGCAGTAACTTTCTGTGAGGTCTTTTCTTCCCTCCTTTAAATGCCTGGCTATGTAATTTCACCAAAATTGATAGTACTTGAGGGTATGGAATAATACTGCATTCTTGAAACTGCTCCCCTGCTTTTTTTTGCAAATCTCAACATGAAAAGGGGACAAAGGAAAAATCCTATTTTTAAATTAGTATGGATAATACAGTGTAAATGGGTTTGTAGATCTTTTTGACTCTGAGAATTTGTTTATAAGGGGCAGAGAAGACCCAGTGATGAGAGATAAAAATACTCTCTATAGGTTTTTTTAAAGTAGTAAGACTTTAATAACTAAGATTGTAGAGTGTTTTACAGCTGACTGGAATAAAGAAACCAACATTTACTGAAAGCCAGTCATAGTTAAGTTGAGTGGTTGATAAAACCGGTAGCGTCTCCACCATGTCTCAGAGAGCTAGAGACCCCGCATCAGCTTCTAGCAAGAGGTCGGTGTGAGGAAGCCGAGAGAAAGAGGCTGCGCTGTAAAGCTGTTAAATTAAAATCCCAGACACGTAAACCAAGGAAAAACGGGTTCTGAATTTTCTTTTTTTCTCCTGACGTTTTGTATTTGTACTCACCTGGAGTTAGTAATCTGAGTCAAATATGAAATGAAACCCCTTCCTAAATCAATACATACTGTATAAGGTTCGGACAGAAGGGACTTTATACACCAGTCATCCATCAATCCGCGTGCTGTGCAAGGTGGAGGCAGAGTAACCACTCTGTGCGCTCTTGCGGCTTCAGAGTGTAAAGGGCCCCTGACCAAGGTCACACAGAGATTCTCGGACACGCAGGATGGCACGGCCCGCGTGGTGCAATGTTGGGCGTATCTGCTGAGCTCGAAGGTGTGGTACCCTGGCTAGATTAGCGATTTCGTCTCCTGGGACAAACCCAACAGCATGCGTGTGAGGGCGGGCGCCCAGAGACAGGCGCGAGCATGTTCATCACAGCGGGATTGGAGTCAGGTCCAAGCCGAAGAATGGAGAAATCATACAGCAGAACAGCGTACAACAGCAGAAATGAAAAAACCGCGGCAACGCACGGCGACTTGGCTGCATCTCCAAGCGCACTGCGAAAGGAAAACGCGCACGCAGCTGTGTGAGCTGTGTGCTTCTGGATACACAGAGTTCAGAAGCGCAGAACCAACTCGTGGGGTTAGAGGTCAGGAGAGAAGGGGACCCTTGCGGAGGAAGGCGGATTGCACTGACTACATTTTCCTATGTTCTGTTTCCTTGATGCTCTGGCATTTGGGATCTTGGTCCTGGAGAGACTGCGGGCCCAGGGCAGGCGGGTTCCCAGAGATGGGGAACGACGCCACTGCAAGCGCACCTTGACACACAAACCAGGCCGCTCAGTGCCCTCACTCTCAACTCTCCCCTTCATCAAAGCCCCGCCGGCCCTAGCCCACCCAGCACCAGGCAGCCCGAGCCCACGACAATGACCCAAACTATCCCGTCCAGTACCAAGCTTACCTAGTGCACCTACCGTGTCTTGCCTGTTCCTTCCTGCAAGAGCCCCAATAAAGGCCCCACCACCTCTGCCCTCTCGTCCTCTGCTTCCTGGCCCGCCTGGGGGCTTCCCAGGTCCCACGCGATGTGGCGTGCCATCGTGTGCCTCCTGTCCCTGCGGATCTGTGCCTATAAACCTCCTCGTGACACTCACGTCCCCGTCAGCTGCCTTGGGAGGCCGGATTAGAGCAAATCCCCAGTTCATTTTCAGCACAAGGGTTGTGAGTGGGAGCGCTCCCGGGATGCTGCTTACCTGCCATGTCTGGACGGGTGGCGACACAGGGGTATTGATTTTGGGATAATGCACTGCGTTGTACACGTAAACTGTGTGCTTTGCTGCATGTATGTTATACTTTAACAGAAATCAGTCCAACGTAGCCACAAAACACACTGAACGTCAGTAATTATTTCCTGTCTTTCCCCCTCCCACCCCTACCCTCCGACCGGGATTACTCAGCTTGAAGCTGGTCGGGGCCCTTTGCCCTCCAGCATCTCCGCTCCCCCAACTCTGCTGGGTGTGCCCGAGGGACTCAGGGGAGCTAGCGACCCCCTGCCCTTCCTGCTCTCCTGCACCCAGCCGCACGCAAATCCCCAAATCCAGGTAAGAAGCGTCCTGTCTACTCTCTCGTGCGGGGACACGTCAGTCCTTGGTTCAAGGTGCCAAATGAAAAAGGCGGTGCCGTATAAATTTTTCAAAGATCCACAGCTAGGTTCGTAAAATCCATGGGAAGGAGAAAATCCCAAACAGGCACCAATCGATGTTTGAGAACTAATCGTCCTTATGTTACTGACCTCAAGGTTAATTGTATTGTGGTTAGGGAACATGATCTCTATATTACTTCAATCGTGAGAAGTGTTTTGACACTTGCTTAATGACCCAGTATATGGTCAATTTTTGTAAATACCCCTTGTATTCAGATACATCCGAAATCCATTAGGGGCAGTGCTCTCTATATGACCATTAGGATGAGTGCACTAATCATTTTGTCCAGCTCTGTACTTAGATTCACTACGCATGTTTAGCAAGATAATGACTAAATACCAGTATTTCTGTCAACAAACAGAAAATGAAATTAAAAGAAAAATACCACTTAAAATAGCATCAAAAAAGTCAAGTACCTGGAAATATAGCTAATAAAATATATGCAAAACCTCTATACAAAAAAAATTTTTTTAATTATTAACAGAAATTTTTAAAAATCTAACTGAATGAATATATCACATTCATTGAGTGGAACCCAATATTGTAATGATAGTTGTTTTTCTCTGACTGATTTTTTAAATCAATCCCAATCCCAATAAATATGCCAAAGAAAGGGTGTGCCTTTGTGTGTGTCTATGCACTTGCGTGTGTGTGAAGCTGGGCAGGCTGAAACAGATCTTTGCAGGTACTGACATTTGATATATGACAGGTGACAAGGCATCAGTGGGGAGATGATAGAATACTTAAAAAAAAGGTAGTGGCAATTGAATATATGTAAAACATTAAAGAAAGAAAGATGAGGAGAGAGAGAGAAGGAAGGGAGGGAGGGAAGAAAGAGAGAGAAAGAAAGAAAGAAAGAAAGAAAGAAAGAAAAAAAGAGAAAGAAAGAAAGAAAAAGAGAAAGAAAGAAAGAAAGAAAGAGGTAGGAAGGAAGAAAGAAAGACAGAAAGACAGAAAGAAAGAAAGGAAGAAAGAAAGAGGGAAAGAAAAAAGGAAGGAAAATATTCCTTACCTCACACTATACCAAAAAATCAATGCCAAGGGTATTTAAGATCTATGAAAGCAATATGAAAAATAAAATGAAATAAACTTTTAGAAGAAAATGTAGGAGAATTTTCCATGAGTTTGGGGTAGGGAAGAAGTTTTTAAAGAAGAAAAAGAAAGCATTTACTATAAAGGGAGTAATTAATAAATCTATTACTTTAAAAATAATAATTTCTCTTTATTACCAAGACAACATTAAGACAGTTAAAAAGACAAGCCACACAACTGAAAGACAATTGAAAGGCATACAATGGACAGACTGTTATCGTGTTTGTGTATAACTTTTACAAAGCACATTAAAAACACATTAAAAAAACCCAAGCAAACAATTTGAATAAACACTTGAAAAGAGGAAATCGAGGGCTTCCCTGGTGGCGCAGTGGTTGAGAGTCCGCCTGCCGATGCAGGGGACACGAATTCGTGCCCCGGTCCGGGAAGATCCCACATGCCA
>NC_041231.1:106718907-106723106 GCF_002837175.3 Physeter macrocephalus | reverse complement strand
AGCCTGCGCTCTAGAGCCCGTGAGCCACAACTACTGAGCCCGTGTGCTACAACTACTGAAGCCCGTGCGCCTAGAGCCCGTGCTTTGCAACAAGAGAAGCCACCGCAATGAGAAGCCCGCACCCCGCAACGAAGAGTAGCCCCTGCTCACTGCAACTAGAGAAAGTCTGCACGCAGCAACGAAGACCCAACGCAGCCAAAAATAGATAAATAAAATAAATAAATTTATTTACAAGGAAGGAAGGAAAGAAAGACTTAAAGAAAAAGAAAGAAAGAAAGAGAGAAAGAAGTCAAGCTGCCTGGCCCTGGGCAGTGCAAGGTGGACCCCAGGGTCATGCTGAGGGGCTAGGGAAGGGGAGAGGGGGTCCCCTGCAAGGGGGAGGCGGGAGGAGGAAAGGAAGCATCAGCATGTATGACCAGGGCTGCCCTCGCTCACCTTCCGTCTGCCCTTTGACCCACTCGTTTATGGCCTTCCTTGCGTCTTCGGTGGCCTGCAGAAAATCCACACTGGCCAGTTCAGCACCGTACATTTTCTGAGTTGAAGCTAAGAACTCCTGTTTAAGAAAAAAAAAGGAATGTGAGAAACTCCTACTCCATACAGAAATGGTTTTCTAAAATCCTTAAAAGCAACAGAAATTGTCCCAAAAGGCATATATCATTGTAACAAAAAAAATTCTAACCCTTCTGCTTTTTTTAGTATAGTGAAAAACACATAGCATTCAATGGACGATCGTAAGCACTTTTAAGCGTACAGTTCAGTAGTTTCAGTGTTGTATAAAGTTTACCAATTCCTGGGGACTTCCCTGGTGGTCCAGTGGTTAAGACTCTGCGCTTCCACTGCAGGGGGCAGGGGTTCAATCCCTGGTCAGGGAACTAAGATCCCACATGCCTCGCGGCACAGCCCCAATAAAATAAAACAAAATCTACCAACTCTTTTCTACCCCTTGACTAACATTTTCATAAACAAGCAAATACCGATTGTCCTTGAAAGTGAATTATGGAAGTCACTCGTGCTTTCGCAAAACAGCCAGGGTCAGTCTTTTCACTGTGGAGACTAGAAAATGAAATCACATCCATTTATGGGAATACTGTCTGTCGTGTTTTCATTCTGGATCATATTTCTGAATGTGTATAAACATTAAAGCTGCCTTCTGTGACTGGATTGTGCTGGAAAAAGTCTGCATTGTCTACTGAGTTTTGGAACATAAAGAGCAAAGTACTTACAGGGAGGAAATCATAGCTTTTCTCTCCAAATAACCTATTAGCCACTTTCAGAGTATAGGGGGCTCCATGTTTGTTGATGTCAGCATTCAAACTCTGAAACGTTGAATGAATCTCCTCAAGCCCTTTGAAATAGAGAGCCTAAAAGAAAGCAAACATGATTTCCATAACCATTTATTTTGAAATTATAAGCCGGTTCCTTGGCATTTGCTTCCATCAAAAAAAATGAATATTACTAATTATTGATGACCCCCAGCCATCATCATTTTTCATTTTTCATTGGAGAACATCATTAGTCATTTTTCGTTGGAGAACAAGTAATAGAAAATCCAAAACGTATAGCTTGGTGAAACATAATAAGGCTATTGGAAACTGTTTTCCCATCACTTTTTTGTTATAATTATAGTTCCACAAATAGGAGTGGTTAACAAGCTAAATATTTATACAAGTCTGCTTTTTTCCCCCCAAATCATAAGTGGTATGTTCATATGTATATTCTATACAAATATAATTTTACTGAAAGTTCTCAGGAATAAACTGTAAAAATAAGAATCACCAGCTATGTAAGAACACAAAGATAGTACAGAGTGAGAGCTTTTTAGTGTTTTTAATTGCACTACTGGCATCAGGAACCTCACTCACTTAAAAATAATTTCTTTAAACTTAACACGGGGCAAAGTTGAATTCCCATACGTCAGTTACACCTAGAGTCCCTTTAGGCTTGTATGAGGCCCGGGCTGGTTCCTTGCTTTTAAGGCACAAGGGACCAACCTCCACCGTGTACAGAGCCCAGTTACTCACTGAGGTATGGAATGTGTTTTGGGGGGGCGTGCTGTGAGGGATCTCTTTCCTGGAAATGGGGGTAAAAACTTAAGACGGTTCTTTACTGAGCTTATAAAGTTCCTGGAAAGCCTCAAAACAGAAGCTCAGATTACCTTGCAGGGGCCGACTAACCATGACTAGTACCAGGATTTTTTTTTAGGTGGATTTTTGAAAACTTTGAAATGCTTTTGTATCCGCAGTGATGAAAAAGGATGGTTTTTCCTAGAGTACAGAATAGAAGCTTTGCAGCTGGAACAGGCCCATAAACGTGAATCCGGGCTGGACCTTGCCTGGCTCTAAGTGCGGCGTAATCTGTGACCCGTGTGTTAGAAAGACCTTCCCTTTCACCCCTCTTCTCAAGGAAAGCCAGAGTTCCCCTCTCAGCATAAAACACGGCCCGCACACAGGTGCCCTCCACACCCACCAAGGACAGGCAGGACCCTCGGCATCCCCGCGCCCTCTCCCTGCAGGGCCCTCCTGCTCACACCGGAACGGGGGTCACGGCCCGCCGGGGCACACCTGGTGCCAGGCCCAGGGGTAGGAACGCGGACTCACAGGCTCTCGTGTCCCCTTGACTTCTCGACTAGGTGTCATTGTGCTCAAAAGTATCAAGACACAGCCGGCATTATGTGAGTAGCTGAGCATCACACAGGCAAAGCCGAAGCTGGACACTCCTGGGCGGGGGAGGACGTGGCTTACAGGACAGCCGAGCCGACTCCTTGCCGGCACAGAAGCAGCGCACGGCAGGGCGTGGTCAGCTTTCTTCCCGCTCCGCCCTCAGTCCCACTGAAAACAGAGCCTGGCACATCGCAGGTTCTCAGTAAAGACTGGCTCCTGAGGCGCAGCCTGCGTCCCGCCGGGCTTTTCCTGGGGCTTTTTCTCAAAGTCTGACTTCACGAAGCGTAATGTACAATATAACACACAATGCTGAACACCGAGTTACAGTTTTCTACAAACGCGCTGCAAGAGCTCAAAGGCACAGCTCTCTGGAACGTCTGTGTGGTAGGCACCAGCTGGGAAGGCTAGTTTCTGCTGACCTTGGACATCTGCGCTGCGGTATTGCCTCTGGCCCCCAGAAAGACCATGGCCAGCGCCGATGAAATGCTGAAGGGGGAGATGAAGATGTTGCCGGCAGGATCGCTCTCATTCAGGGTGCGGAACAGGTCCAAGGCGAAGCGGGTGTTTGCCGCGCTCAACTGCTCCATGGTGAGGCTGCAACACAGAGCAGAGCCCCGAGCTGCCCCCTGCCGCACCAGCCAATCAGCAGTGCCCCTTCCCCACCTCCTCCTCAAGGCAGGCCAGCCACCCTGAAATACCCTGCAACGAACTTGTACTCTCTCTCTCCCTCTCTGCCTCTCTCCCGCGGAGGGCAAGAACACTCCATGGGCACTGACGTGGGGGCTTGGGGCGACTGGCCAAGGATTCGGCAGTGACATGGGTCCCGGACTCTGTGTCCTAAAGGGCCCTGGCCGTGCAGACAGGTGCATCTGGGCCCTTCCCTACCACACGTGGGAGCGCACTCTTCCCACCCCCCGTTCAAGGCTCTGATTCACCTAAGCCATGAATCCACTGCCCACTTTTACCTGAGAAAGAATGTTTCTATTAGAACATCACAGCTACCTGCTACTCATGAAAGCAAATTCCAGCAAAAGAGACCGAAGTATCCTCATTTTTGAGCTTCACTTGCTGGTGTTTAGAGAGGTCCCCTGTCTCACAGCTGGTGAAGGAGGTGAGAGTGGGAACCCAACACAGGCCCCGGGGTCACGTCGGGCAGCCGGACAAGGAGAAGGTGACAAGTACCCTCTGTCACTCCCGCGGGCAGGGAGGGTCTGCAGGTGAAGCACCTGGCCTGGCGCTCAGCTCAGCCAAGCACTCTCCCCACCTGACCTCGACTCTCAGCCCACATGCAGCCCCGGGGGAGGAACCGTCGTGCTGGCTGCCCAGCGTGGAAGTCCGAAGCTGAGTTATTACTCTTGTTGCTCATAAATAATCTCTAGGATCGCACTGGCCTCCCTTCCCTGCCTGCAGCCGCGGAAAGGAGAAGCCGCTGCACCCGGGCTGCCTGGAAACCGTCACAGAGAGAGAAACACTCTGGACTCCGCCTTCGGCTTCCGCCTTCAGGCCCCAGGGGGCGACCTATGTCCGCCGCAGGCCACC
>NC_041231.1:106707420-106715530 GCF_002837175.3 Physeter macrocephalus | reverse complement strand
ATATATGTCACGTATAGAAAAAAACGGAGGACAACGGCGAATAGCAGAGAGACACATTTGTTTATTATTTCTGTTTTCATCATCACATGCAGAAGGCCATGGAGGAAGCATCGGCGACAATCAAATGTAAATGTGGTGGATGAATGAATAAATGAACAGCTACGTCTCCATGCGTACAGGCACACAGACAGAAAGAAAGAGAGAAAGAAAGAAAGAGAAAGAGAAAGAAAGAAAGAAAGAAAGAGGTAGGAAGGAAGAAAGAAAGACAGAAAGACAGAAAGAAAGAAAGGAAGAAAGAAAGAGGGAAAGAAAAAAGGAAGGAAAATATTCCTTACCTCACACTATACCAAAAAATCAATGCCAAGGGTATTTAAGATCTATGAAAGCAATATGAAAAATAAAATGAAATAAACTTTTAGAAGAAAATGTAGGAGAATTTTCCATGAGTTTGGGGTAGGGAAGAAGTTTTTAAAGAAGAAAAAGAAAGCATTTACTATAAAGGGAGTAATTAATAAATCTATTACTTTAAAAATAATAATTTCTCTTTATTACCAAGACAACATTAAGACAGTTAAAAAGACAAGCCACACAACTGAAAGACAATTGAAAGGCATACAATGGACAGACTGTTATCGTGTTTGTGTATAACTTTTACAAAGCACATTAAAAACACATTAAAAAAACCCAAGCAAACAATTTGAATAAACACTTGAAAAGAGGAAATCGAGGGCTTCCCTGGTGGCGCAGTGGTTGAGAGTCCGCCTGCCGATGCAGGGGACACGAATTCGTGCCCCGGTCCGGGAAGATCCCACATGCCACGGAACGGCTGGGTCCGTGAGCCATGGCCACTGAGCCTGTGCATCTGGAGCCTGTGCTCCGCAACAGGAGAGGCCACACAGTGAGAGACCCCCGCACTGCAAAAAAAAAAAAAAAAAAAAAAAAGAGGAAATCAAAATGGCTTATAAATGCATCAGAAGGTGTTAAATCCAAACTCACAAGCTTAAAACATAATGAGATCTCTTGCACTCACACTGCCAAAAAATTTTAAAATTCTGACAATTCAAAGTGTTGCCAAGAATGTACATCCACTGGACTTCTCTCACTCCTGGGGAGATTATAAACTGGGAAATCTACTTTGGAAAATAGTTTGGTGATCATTATTCAAGTTCAGTTATTTAAGAATGTTGACCCAGCAATCCTTCTCCTAGAGAAATGTATTCACATTTTACATCCTGACATTTATAGGAATGTTGGAGGTACCTTTATTGGTGAGCCCCAAAAATCAACATCAGCAGAATGGGGACATAAATTGTGATATGTCCATCCAATGGAATACTATATAGCAACAAAAATGGACAAATTGTTGCTGCATTCACAACATGGATGAAGCTCCAAAGCATAAGTTGAGCAAGAGAAGCCAGATTCAAAAGACTACATTTCAACATTATTTCATGTATAGAAATCTCAAAATCAGGCTAAAGCAAACTGTACTGCTTAGGAATATAGCAGAAGGGTAAAACCATAGAGAAAAGCAAGGAAATGATCGCAAAGTTAGAAGAGTTGTTACCTGTGGGGAGACAAGAGGGAGGGGCTGTGACCGGGGGGAGTCACATGGAGCAGAGGCAGCTTCCTGTGCACGGCAGATTTGATTTCTTGACCTGGGTCACTTGGTGCATGCTTTATAATTAACTATTCAATTATCCTTAGGATCTGTGCATTATATTTCACAATAAAGCAAAAGAAGTAATGTCAAGTGATCTGCCAGATTAACATAGCTCAAAATGCCTGATAAGTTGTGTAATTATCATTGCAAAGTCAAGTTGAGAAGTCCTTGAAGAGGATCCTAGTGCAGGAACTGTGGGCAGACGTGCGTTCCAAGGACGGGAGGGAGCGAGGAGCCTCCCATTGCCCGGGTCCAGCTCTATGGTCAGCAAGTGGTCACGTCCTCTCCACGACCTCCTGTGACATACATGAGGCTGGTCCCCGGCTGGAATGCTGTGTGGCAGATGCAGCCATGACAACAGTGTGCAGGAAGAGGGGAGAAGGCTGGTCCTTAAGGGGCTTGGCCAGCCCTGGCAGGGTGGCCTGAAGACGTGAGGACAGACCCTGTCCTCTGAGTGTCCACCAGGGTTGGGAGTGCTGTGCAGTAGTAGCTGGAATTTTACAGTCCTCTTGATTTTGTTCAGAAGTTTCTAGTCAGATAAAACAGGTTAGAGGGGAGACAAGCTTGCCACGCACTTGTTGTATTAGATGATGGTACAAACTAATGAATTTAGCATTCTTATAAGAGTATGAAGACCTAGACTCGTCTTGAAAAACTGCCGGCCTTGGCTCAGGGTCGTCTGAAATACCAAGTCACCATGTGAAAGGCTGAACACCCCCGGCTGTGCTCCCCAGAGCGAAATAGACTTCTCGAAAAGGAACTGGAAAAAGCAAAAATCAGACGCTCAAAACAAGGTGAATTAATGATAGAAGGTGTTATAAGGACATAGTCATTGAAGGTGAATCTGATTCTAAACAGGACACACGTGTCAGTTAGCACCCCCATCCCGTCCCTCACCAGCGGACCAGTCTTGGGCCAAAAGGAGAGCGTCACCCCGTGAACACACAGTGTGCACCCCTTTCTTCCAACCTGAAGTCCTAGAGGCACCACCTCTTCACCCCCTCCCCTCGGGGGAATGTGTGGATGCCACCAACACTGCTTCCCTCCAAGTCCTCCTGGCCGGCTCGTCCTACAAGAATAAGGGGACTGTCAGTCCTCTAAGGGGTTTCCTCGTGACCAAATTATCCCTCCTGCTCACACAGCCTGAAAGTGGAGTGAGCTCCTCTCAGACTCGTCCCCACCTTCAAACTGCCGATTATTGGACATCCAGAACATCCAGAAAAACCTTGATTTTTTTTTCCTCTCTTCAAAAGTAATTTTGAATTCACTTGTTTTCCGATTCAGCTTAAGAAATTCAATAAGTGAATTATTATACTTTTGATCAACTTGAAGCTTGGTGGGGTTAGAGGTCTCAGAGTGGTGTTTTGTAAATATGTTAAATGGTTTTACTATGAGCACATTATCTCCATGTTGGAGTGCACTCTAGATAACAAGCTATTTTATTTTAGATATTCAATCTCTAAACATAAACAAAATTTATAATAGTCCATGAACATGGAAACATTTCAAACTTAAAAAGTAATTTTTGTATACCAAGCGCTGTGTTTACTATAGTTAAAAGAGAAAAGTGGACGCTTCCCTGGTGGTGCAGTGGTTAAGAATCCGCCTGCCAATGCAGGGGACACGGGTTTGAGCCCTGGTCTGGGAAGATCCCACATGCTGCCGCGGGGCAACTAAGCCCATGGGCCACAACTACCGAGCCTGCGCGCTAGACCAAGAGCCACAACTACTGAGCCCGCGCGCCTAGAGCCCGTGCTCCGCAACAAGAGAAGCCACCGCGATGAGAAGCCAGCGCACCACAATGAAGAGTAGCCCCCGCTCACCTCAACTGGAGAAAGCCCACGTGCAGCAACAATGACCCAATGCAGCCAAAAATAAATAAATTAAATAAATAAATTTGTTTAAAAAATTTTAATACAAAGAAAAAATATTAAAAGCAGCAAGGGAAAAGCAACAATAAACATACAGGGAATCCCCATAAGGTTAACAGCTGATCTTTCAGCAGAAACTCTGCAAGCCAGAAGGGAGTGGCAGGACAAATGTAAAATGATGAAATGGAAAAACCTACAACCAAGATTACTCTACCCAGCAAGGATCTCATTCAGATTTGACGGAGAAATGTAAACCTTGACAGACAAGCAAAAGCTAAGAGACTTCAGCACCACCAAACCAGCTTTACAACAAATGCTACAGGAACTTCTCTAGGCAGGAAACACAAGCAAAGGAGAACACTTACAATAACAAGCCCAAAACAATTAAGAAAATGGTAATAGGAACATACATATCGGTAACTACCTTAAATCTAAATGGATTAAATACTCCAACCAAAAGACAAAGACTGGCTGAATGGATACAAAAACAAGACCCGCATATATGCTGTCTACAAGAGACCCACTTCAGACCTAGGCACACATGCAGACTGAAAGTGAGGGGATGGAAAAAGATATTCCATGCAAATGGAAATCAAAAGAAAGCTGGAGTAGCAATTCTTATATCAGACAAAATCTATGTCCGCCCCAGGCCACCGGGCCTAGCTCCCGGGACAGGGCGCCGGGGACCCCGGGTGGGGCGCAGGGCAGGTGGCGGTAACCACCGGACGCGGGGACCCCGCGGCGCTCACGGCCGGGCGGGGTGACCACCGGACTCGGGGTTACCGCGTGGCGCACGGCGGGGCTGGGTGACCACCGGACGCGGGGACCCCGCGGGGCGCACGGCGGGGCTGGGTGACCACAGGACGCGGGACCCCGCGGGGCGCACTGCGGGGCCGAGTGACCACCGGACGCGGGGACCCCGCGGGGCGCACGACGGGGCCGGATGACCACCTGACGCGGGGACCCCGCGGGGCTCACGGCGGGGCCGGGTGACCACCGGACGCGGGGACCCCGCGGGGCGCACGGCGGGGCCGGGTGACCACCGGACGCGGGACCCCGCGGGGCGCACGGCGGGGCCGGGTGACAACCGGACGCGGGACCCCGCGGGGCGCACTGAGGGGCCGGGTGACCACCGGACGCGGGACCCCGCGGCGCGCACTGAGGGGCCGGGTGACCACCGGACGCGGGGACCCCGCGGGGCGCACGGCGGGGCGAGGTGACCACCGGACGCGGTGACACCGCTGGGCGCACTGCGGGGCTGGGTGACCACCGGACGCGGGGACCCCGCGGCGCGCACGACGGGGCGGGATGACCACCGGACGCGGGGACCCCGCGGGGCTCACGGCGGGGCTGGGTGACCACCGGACGCGGGGACACCGCGGGTCTCACGGCGGGGCTGGGTGACCACCGGACGCGGGGACCCCGCGGGGTGCACGGCGGGGCGGGGTGACCACCGGACGCGGGGACCCCGCGGGGCGCACGGCGGGGCGAGGTGACCACCGGACGCGGTGACACCGCTGGGCGCACTGCGGGGCTGGGTGACCACCGGACGCGGGGACCCCGCGGGGCGCACGGCGGGGCGGGCTGACCACCGGACGCGGGACCCCGCGGGGTGCTTGCGGATCGGAGCCTCTCCCGCCCGGCCCAGATCCCTGCCCGGCCTTACCTGCTGCTGGGCTGTCTGGGCGGGGCGCGAGGTCTGCGGAGCGCGCCGAGCGCGGCCCTTATAGCGGCGGAAGGGAGTGTCTCCGGCAGGCGGGGCGGCGCGGCCGGCAGGGCGGGCCTGCCCCGGGGTGATTTACTTCCTAGGAGTCGGGGCTGCGGCTGCGCGGGGCACAGGGCGGGCGAGCGGGGCTCCACGCAGCGCCCTCCTGGGGGCCCAGCACCCCTCTGAATTCCGGGCAAACTCAGCTCTCCGGAAAGGACCTGATGGGCTATTTCCTACTAAGGTGTGAATGACTGAGATGACAAGGTGCCACCTCTTAGAGGGCAAACCCGCCTCTTTGGAATCTTACCCAAACACTCCAAACTCCTGGTTACTGGGGGCTGGGGGTGTGTGAGGAGGGGCCTCCATGGTGAGATAAAACAGAATCAGTTCCAAGACTCCCCTGGCAAGTGATGACTCCACCAGTCTCGGTCAACTCATTTACTGGAAGCACACCATGAGAACGCCCATCCGTGTGAATAAAGTGTTTCTCACCCATTATACTAAAATGTAAACGGACCAGTTTTTCCCCTATGCGTAATGTTAAAGTAGAATGACTATCCTTGAAGAGTAAAAGCAGTAACTTTCTGTGAGGTCTTTTCTTCCCTCCTTTAAATGCCTGGCTATGTAATTTCACCAAAATTGATAGTACTTGAGGGTATGGAATAATACTGCATTCTTGAAACTGCTCCCCTGCTTTTTTTTGCAAATCTCAACATGAAAAGGGGATAAAGGAAAAATCCTATTTTTAAATTAGTATGGATAATACAGTGTAAATGGGTTTGTAGATCTTTTTGACTCTGAGAATTTGTTTATAAGGGGCAGAGAAGACCCAGTAATGAGAGATAAAAAGACTCTCTATAGTTTTTTTTAAAGTAGTAAGACATTAATAACTAAGATTGTAGAGTGGGGCAAAAGTGATTGCCAACTGCACCAGTTTCTCCTGGATCTTGGCCCAGAAATTCGTCATGATCATGTCAACCTTCCTCCTATGGACTGATGCTTATTTTGTTTGGTTGGTTTTTCAGTTGGTCTTAAGAGGTTTGAGTTACTTAGTTCACCATGAAGAGTAGACGTTTTCCACATAAAATATGAACTGGGGGCTTCCCTGGCGGTGCCGTGGTTCGGCCTCCACGCCTTCACTGCTGAGGGCCCAGGTTCAATCCCTGGTCGGGGAGCCAAGATTCCACGTGCCACGTGCAGGGAGGCCAAAAAAAAAAAAAAAAGAAAGAATTGGATCTAGTCTCTGCTCTTGAATCTACTAGTTTTTCTGATTTCAACAACTGACTGGTAGTCCATGGGCCTGATCCCTCAAATACAAAAAGGAGGATTTGAGCAGATTGGCTTGGAGCCCACGTAACTTGATTAACACGATTTAGTCTAAATCACTGAGTAGATTTTAGGATGGGGAGGCCAAGGGAAGAGGCGGCAGGTGCTAGTAAGTATCTTAAGAAAACAAGAAGGAAGAAACGCTTGCCAACATGAGATTTGCTGAAATTTTGTTTTGTGCTGTGGAGTCACTCCCTATCAGCACTGACGTGATCGTCGTTCAGGCCAAGAACCCCCTTTTGCAGTCTTGGCTTTTCTGAGATCAGGGAGAAACAAGAAGAGGACGGAGGCCAGTCTGGTTTGCAGAATCTTAGGGAACTTTATTAACCAGCCCACCAGCTTTAGGGGAGCACAAAGCTGCAGCAGTTCTCGCCCCTTCCAAGGAGCGCATTGACAGAGGGTTCTATTAATCAGAGCCCATCTCACCCCATCTCCCAGCACAGCGTTGCATTAGGCCGTCCCATTACCATAAAAACCTGTACCATAGTATGGACGTCAGGAGCCTTTATCAGAAAACACGGCAGAAGCCGGTTAACAGTGAGATCTCTGCGCCACCTCTGTG
Source organism: Physeter macrocephalus (assembly GCF_002837175.3). Classification (NCBI taxonomy): domain Eukaryota; kingdom Metazoa; phylum Chordata; class Mammalia; order Artiodactyla; family Physeteridae; genus Physeter; species Physeter macrocephalus. Next base: position 106,708,400 of record NC_041231.1, on the reverse strand, counting down.
CTTAATAGTATCTCCTACGCCATTTTTCTTTTTGTCGTTTCTTGGCATCTTTCAGGGTAAGACACCTACTGCTCGATTCCTTGTGACCCCACACCAACTCATATCAGGAGGGAGAAGGGAGCACAAAACAGGGACGGGTTAGGTTATCACCAGGTGGCTCTTTGATAGTTTGAAACCTGGAGGGCTGTAATGGGATACAAATCCTGCAGAACACAGGGTCAGAGACATTGCCAAGGCAAGTCTGTCTTCATAACGCAGACCCGTAATTGGGGCGCTCTGCGGTATTTCAATTGAATATCTGTTTTTAAGTCTCCCTTCAACAATCAGGGTGTCCCTATATTACGGCTTCCAAAAGTCTATCTGTAAAACAGACGACACAGTGACCGTGTTCCCCCCGGCTCTCAGGAAAGTATAGCAACTTCATAGATGTCTACATTGTCAAGAATCTACACATCTGATTTTTTCTTTCTTTTTTTAACTTGATGCATTCAAAAGAAATCACTGGATTTTTTTAGCATAAAAAAAGAAGAACAGATAGCCATGGCAAGTTAATGGGTGTAACCAGCCAACAGAACTGAGCTTACAAAGGAGATTAAAGTTTCATTTTTGGATAGTAGTTTTACCGGTAAAGGTCTATGAAAATGGTCACCATTGAAAGGGCAGGAAGACGCTCCAAGCTTGACCTTGTATTTCTGGTCTCTATGGGGAAGAAAGTCGGCCGAGGAACAGGACGTTAGTGGAGGGATTGTGCCGAATGAAGAAAATGAACGGATGGTCGGCGGTGAAATCCTCCTCTGGCATCAGCATGGCGAAGACGGCCATGCCCGCGGTGGCAGCCGCCGCCTCTGTGCCCTCCTCGTTCACTTCCACGAAGGACTTGTGGACCACCTTCGATATGAAGAGGTCTCTGGCTCCCGACATGCCGGACAGGTCAGCCTTGCTACTGAAGAGCTCCTCCATACCCAGGCGGGCCAGCGGAG
>NC_041231.1:106702872-106704318 GCF_002837175.3 Physeter macrocephalus | reverse complement strand
GAAATTGACAGTAACACAATCATAGTAAGGGACTTTAACACCCCACTTTCACCAATGGACAGATCATCCAAAATGAAAATAAATAAGGAAACACAAGCTTTAAATGATACATTAAACAAGATGGACTTAATTGATATTTATAGGACATTCCATCCAAAAACAGCAGATTACACTTGCTTCTCAAGTGCTCATGGAACATTCTCCAGGATAGGCCATATCTTGGGTCACAAAACAAGCCTTGGTAAATTTAAGAAAATTGAAATCGTATCAAGTATCTTTTCCAACCATAACGCTATGAGACTAGATATCAATTACAGGAAAAAATCTGTAAAAAATACAAACACATGGAGGCTAAACAATACGCTACTAACTAACCAAGAGATCACTGAAGAAATCAGAGGAAATCACAAAATACCTAGAAACAAATGACAATGAAAACACGACAACCCAAAACCTATGGGATGCAGCAAAAGCAGTTCCAAAAGGGAAGTATATAGCAATACAATCCTACCTCAAAAAACAAGAAACATGTCAAATAAACAACCTAACCTTCCAGCTAAGGCAATTAGAGAAAGAAGAACAAAAAGACCCCCAAAGTTAGCAGAAGGAAAGAAATCATAAAGATCAGATCAGAAATAAATGAAAAAGCAATGAAGGAAACAATAGCAAGATCAATAAAACTAAAATCTGGTTCTTTGAGAAGATAAACAAAATTGATAAACCATTAGCCAGACTCAGCAAGAAAAAAAGGGAGAAGACTCAAATCAACAGAATTAGAAATGAAAAAGGAGAAGTAACAACTGACACTGCAGAAATACAAAGGATCATGAGAGATTACTACAAGCAACTCTATGCCAATAAAATGGACAACCTGGAAGAAATGGACAAATTCTTAGAAAAGCACAACCTTCCGAGACTGAACCAGGAAGAAATAGAAAATATAAACAGACCAATCACAAGCACTGAAATTGAGACTGTATTTAAAAATCTTCCAACAAACAAAAGTCCAGGGACAGATGGCTAAACAAGATGAAAAGACAACCCTCAGAATGGGAGAAAATATTTGCAAACAAAGCAACTGACAAAGGATTAATCTCCAAAATATACAAGCAGCTCATGCAGCTCAATATCAAAAAAACAAACAACCCAATCTAAAAATGAGCAGAAGACCTAAACAGACATTTCTCCAAAGAAGACATACAGACTGCCAACAGACACATGAAAGGATGCGCAACATCACTACTCATTAGAGAAATGCAAATCAAAACTACAATGAGGTATCACCTCACACCGGTCAGGATGGCCATCAGCAAAAAGTCTACAAACAATAAATGCTGGAGAGGGTGTGGAGAAAAGGGAACCCTCTTGCACTGTTGGTGGCAATGTAAATTGATACAGCCACTATGGAGAACAGTATGGAGTTTCCTTAAAAAACTAAAAATAGAA
>NC_041231.1:106681580-106702168 GCF_002837175.3 Physeter macrocephalus | reverse complement strand
GAAACGCAAGAGGGAGGGGATATGGGGATATATGTATACGTATAGCTGATTCGCTTTGTTATACAGCAGCAACTAACACACCATTGTAAAGCAATTATACTTCAATAAAGATGTTTAAAAAAGAGAAATGTGAAAATAACTTGACATGTACTTAAATAATTGTTTAATGTTTGTAATAATTTAATTTTAATTTGTTAAAACAGTAAGAAAAATGAGTCAAAATCACTTTACAAATACTAATGTTTTCGTATAAATAGTCTGAGAATTTCAGGTGAGACATAGTAATTTCATGACAATGAATAATTTTGGACCCTGGTCTGTGGTTGCAGGTGACTGGACCCTCCCAGGAAATTCTAAATCAGTTACATTCTCGTGTCTTTATCAGCTTAAGTGACTGAGGCCACAGAAAGAGATAAAATAACCTCTCAGAGTTCCTTGTAGTCTTTTTATTTTCTATTAAATAATGGAACAAAACAAACCTAGCAGTAAACTTTCAGCTGTGTAACATAGCTTTATCCTCTAGAGGGCGTAATTTCATCATGACACACTCACCGCTGACTTTGCGGAGATGTCTAAACACCAGGATCACACAAATAGTTTTTCTCGTTCATGCAAGCTCAGTTCCTGCTACTAGGGTAGCTGAAATTTCCATACCTGTGAAATAACTCAGTGGGGGTTTTCCTGTGACCTCACTTCCTCATTTGGTAGACCTCCCTTCGTGGTCTCAGGTTAGAAGGCCTCTTTCTCCACTTCTTTGTCCTGCTATGGCTCCTTCCTGGAGTGACCAATGCATCCTAATTCTGGTCTCTTCTTGCCACCTCTTCCGGAGGTGCTCCCTGGCCTCTCCTCTCATCCCAAGTTACATTCTTTTGCCTCCAGCATCTGTCGCCATCGGAAATTATCCTATTGAGGAGTAGAATGTCACATCCCGGGAACAGGGCTTCGACCCGGTTGTTGGCTGCTGGACCCCAGGGTCCAGGACAGCACCTGGCAGAGAGTAGATGTTCCGTGAATATCGTTGGGTAGATGCACGAATAACTGAATGAAGGTTGTAGCCCAGAGCAAATCAAGCTGTGTGGACAGATGATGGGATGTTGATTGGTAAAATTTCTCGATGAATGGTAAGTGGGAGAGAAGGCTTTCCAAATGGAATGGATAGACCGACGCTAATTTACGTAGAAGGGGAGCCTTTGTAGCAACATGGATGGACCTAGAGATGATCATACTAAGTGACCCAGGTCAGACAGAGAAAGACAAATAACATATGATATCACTTATATGTGGAATCTAAAAAATGGATACAAATGAACTTATTTACAAAACAGAAACAGACTCACAGATACAGAAAACAAACTTATGGTTACCAAAGGGGAAGGGAGGGAAGGGATAAATTAGGAATTTGGGAGTGACATATACATACTACTATATATAAAATGGATAAACAACAAGGACCTACTGCATAGCACAGGGAACTATACTCAATATTTTGTAATAATCTATAAGGGAAAAGAATCTGAAAATTTATATATATCTATAACTGAATCACTTTGCTGTACACCTGAAACTAACACAACATTGTAAGTCAACTATACTTCACTAAAAAGTAAATAAATTTTAAAAAGAAGTAATTACAAAATAAATAGAGAGAAGTGGAGCCCAAAGAAGACAAGTTCAAGTCCCAGTACACACATAACATAAGAGAGAAAATGATACACAAGAGAACATGGTGGAAAGTCTGCCCTGGGAGCTCAGAACCGAGAAAGGCATTTACCAAAGCCTCTCATTATCCCTCAGAGGGCAGGATGATAGTGAAGAATTGTTAGCTGGTGGTAGAAATGACCCAACGTGTGGCTCACTTGAGGTGTGCTACAGGGCTGTGGCCTTGGCATGGTCCTGTTTCACCCTGTCACAAGCCACCTCAATGGAGGCAAAGAAGGACACGGATAATAAATTTGCAAAAAGCACAACTCTGTTGCAGGGGGTGACAGAACTGAGACTCAAAAGAGCTCCACTGGCTGAAATGTCATCTCAAACCAACACGAAGAATGTCATAAAGAGAATATAGACGTTTTCAGTTTAGATGTTAAGAAATCAAGTTTTGCAGATACCAGAGGCGAAGGGCCTGTGTGAGTAGCAGTTCACATGAAAAAAGCTGTGAAATTTTAACTGACCACGAACTCAATATTCACCAAGACGGTTACAAAGGTCTTAGTACTCATAGAAGCAGGCGGTCCACGTTCGGCGAGGGGGGAGCTCGCCAAACTGGGACAGCTGTGCCCAGTTGTATTGCACAGATAGTGCAGTACAACTGCAAGAACTGGATATTGTCGTTGAGACTTAGGACAAATCGGAGTGTTTAGGGTGTGGCGACAGAAGACGTAACCCTAATGAGAGCGCGCTTCCCAGGAATCACGACCGCGAATCCCTTCCATGTAGCACAAGTGGCGACAGGCACTCGCCCCCGGGGCAGCGAGCCTCTGGCTCCTGGGTGAGGGCCCGGGCGCGGCTCTGCGAGGCCGCCTGACGGGGTGGCCTGGGCCTGAGCCCCAGCCCGTGCTCCCTGCCCCCTTCGGACACCTCCTTCACGGGAACCCCTTCTTTCATTGCCTTACCTCCCACGGCGCTCGGGAAGATGTCATTTCAAAGCTTTCCGCACCCACAGCTCATCTGTGCGAGGGGAGCGTCTTCGGCCGGGAAGGCACCTGGTCACCTGTTAGCTTCCAGCACCAAGCGGGTGTCCTGCGGCTCAGCTCGCCGTGACACCAGCTCCCGGGGTGAGCGCGGGGCCCGCAGGCTGGGGCTCAGCCCTGCGAGATGCCCTCGCTGCGACACCAGCCGCCGGTGCCAGGGACCAGCTGTGCTCCTGGCCGACTGGCCGCAGGCGCGCCCCCTCCTCAGCCTCCGTGATTCTCCGGGACGGCTCACGACCCCAGGAAGGCGCTTGCTGGTTTGCTGTCAAGGACGCAGCTCAGACCCGCCACGTGGAAGAGCGGCACAGGGCAGGGTTTGGGATGGGGGTGAAGCGCGGGGCCGCCGTGCCTGCCCCGGGCACACACCCTCCCAGAGCCCCGATGTGCTCCGCAGCCCAGAGACGCTCCGGGCCTTACTGCTCAGGGGGGTTTCTTTTGCTTTTTTAATCGAGGTATGATTGACTACGTCACTGGCCACATGGTTGAACTCAATGTCCAGCCCCTCCCCTCCGCAGAGATCGGCGGCGGCCTGCAAAAGTCCCAGCCTTTACGGGCGCCGTCTCCCCACTGCGGCCAGCCCTTCCTCTGGAACTATCTAGAGGCCACCACGAGTCACTGTATTAGCGTAAATAAGCCTGGTTGAGAGAGGCTCCTTGTGAATAACCGAAGACACTCTCATCACTCAGGAAATCCCGCAGGCTCCTGAACTTCTGTGTCGGACACAGGGAACAAAGACCGAATGTATTTTTATTGCATCCCAGCTAAGCCTACGGATCACCCAGCTCGTCCAGGCTCCGACCGTCCCGGTCCGACGGGCGCTCCCGACGGGAGGGGCTGAGAACGCACGACGGCATCACCGCAAAGTCCACCTAGACCTGCAGAGGTCCTCGGCCGTCACCCGCATCAGCCCGGGTCTTTGACAGAGGAAGTCAGAGACTGTCGCCCGCGGTTGCCCTCCTCTCTACGAGCAAAGCGAAAGGCGCGAGTCCTCTCTGCGGGCCGCAGGCTACTTTCCCAGCCCGTCCACGTGTCATCACAGCGCAAATCACCTCCACACAGGGAGGTGTCCATCCCTCACGACGAAGTATTGACCCTTGACCCCCCGGGCACAGCCTCCCTGAGGGCTCTGCCGAGGAGCCTGTCTCAGCAGAGCGGGCCCCCCACCCCGCGTCCACGGCGTCCAGGAGCCTTCGTAATGCCCCCCCGGAACCTCTTCAGGAACCTGGGAGGGGCCCGCCGAGACCCTCCGTGGAGTTGCTTGGGACGTGGGGGGCAGGACTGGGGAGGAACCCCAAAGGGCAGGGTCGAGAAAGGGCTGCTTTCAGAGGAGGTGGCCTGGGGGTGGGCCCCGCTGGTGCTGAGGGGAATGGGTGGGGCGTGAAGGGGGTGAATTGTCCTGCCCGACGGACAGCCGGGAACTGGGGGATGGAAGGGCAGCCAGAGGCCGGCCCCTGGCCAGAGAAGGCAGGGGGGAAAAACATAAACGCTTCTGCTGGAAAGTTGGGGGGCTGAGATGGGAGGTGTTGGCTGAGGCTGTGCCCTCTGACCCTCCCTGCAGCTCTCTCCCCACTCCCCTGACCAGTTTCTGCAGGAGCCCCCCGTCAGCAGTTGCAAACCTCCTTCCTGTCATAAAGTTTATTTTCCCTTTGGAGGAAGCCAATTAGCTAACCCAGAGGGTCACTCCAACCACCAGGTGATGAACTATGTGTCATAAATGGCGCTGTCAGGTCCTCTTACTTGAGGACTAGTTATGGTTTATCTTGAGAACATACGTGTAATGGGTTGTACCTGCCTGGTTATTATATTAAAAGGTGAGGTTTCTTTCTATCTTTGTGACCTCTTAGCAGATGGCCGGCCATGCACGCCACATTCTGGTTCAGTCGTGAAACTCTTTCCTTTCTCTTCTACCTTTGTGGAGAGGTTTTCTGGGTTGGTAGGAGATTTTGTTTTTAGCTATATTTCCCCAGCAGGGCATGGTTCTAGGTGACTTGATCACACGTGCAGATTTGTGCAGGCAAGGTACAGAACGTTTCCTTCACCACAAAGATCTCTCGTCCCCATATATACCCACCCCAACCCCCTCTCCCCACCTCTCAGCCCCTGGCAGCCACCCATCTGTTCTCCGTCTCTATAATCCTCTCATTTCAAGAATATTATGCAAACAGAATCGCACAGTACGTAGCATTTGCAGATGGGCTTCTCTCATTCAGCATCCTTCCCCTGAGATGCATCCAAGTTGCCGCCTGTCTCCCTTTTTATTGCTCAACGATCTTCTGTGGTATGAAGGCACCACAAGTTTCTAAACCATTCATCCATTGAGGACATTTAGGTGGTTTCCAGACACAAGTACGGCTGCTATAATCATTCGTGTTCGGGTTTATTTGTGAACAAAGGTTTTCTTTTCTCTGGGGTAAATGTCAAGCTGCAGTTGTCGGGTCATACAGTAAATGCAGGTTTAGTTTTTAAGAAGATACCCAACTCTTTCTAGAGTGGCTGTTACCAGTTTACATCCTCACCAGAAATGTCTGAGCGATGCAGTTTCTCCAAATCCTTGTCAGCCTTTGGGGTCATCACTCTTTTTCATCTTAGTCATTTCAACGGACGTGGAGTGACATCGCATCGTAGTTCTAATTTGCCTGATGGCTAACGATGTTGAACATCCTGTGTTTAGCTGCCGTCTGTAAAGCCGCTCCAACGATACTGTCTTTTGCTCATTTTTCTAGTTGGATTTTTTGTTTTGCTGTTGGCTTTTGAACGTTCTTCATACATTCTAGATACAAGTCGTTCGTCAGATTATGTAGTTTGCAAATATTTTCTCCCAGTCTGTAGCTTGTCTTTTCCTTCTCTTCACTGAGTATTTTGCAGAGGACACAAATTTAATTTTCGTGCGGTTGACGTCGACCCTGCTCACCTGGCCGAGGCAGAGTGTTCGTCAGGGTTCTCTGCCGTAACCCGCACCCTCCAACGGTGAGAAGCGTGGTCCCCACCATCCGCCATGCGCTTACTTAATTGTTCCATTAGTAATATCACTTTTCATCAAGATAGGGCTGCAGAGAGTCTCCCGGACTCCTTGATACGGACACCAGGCAAGACACATTTTCTAGTCACAATTCCTCGTGTGAAATCCCCGTAAATGCCCAAGTTTCCCTTCGGTATCTTCAATCTACCTAATTAGTGAGGCTGCTTAGTGATGTTGGGAGTGAGCTTTAACCTCGCAGTTCATGTTGAGCTTGGAAAGTCTGTATAAAAAGACGCCAGCATTCAGTTTTGGGGGGAGTTGCCCAGAAAAGCATACAATCGCCTAGTTAGTTATAAGAAGTGAATCTGATCCTTACTCTATAGACATCAGACCGCTCTCCTGCCTGGATGAAATGGCCTTGGTAACTTCGTCCTATAATCTACAGCCTCTGTGTTTACGTGGGCGTGCAAACAGTCTAACCTCCTTGTCTCCTCTTTTGTGTGAGGCTGTGTTTGAAGATTCTGTGCCTTAAAGGGCACCGGATCAGGTAACTAGTGCCAAGCAGAAGTCTTGACCAAGACGTATCTGCGTTCCTTCTGCAGCCAAAATGTTTCAAATACATTTTCAAGCTGTTTGAGAGGGTTGAACACAGAGGCGTCTTTACCTGGGATCTTTATCCCGAGAGCAGAGGACAGGAGGTAGTTGTCACTTCAGAGTTGAAGCACTGGAGGGTTTCGTGAGGGTCGAGGAGCGCGTGCTGACAGGGGACACCCAGCGGGTTGGAGACGCAGCTGTGGAGGGAAGGTTTGAGGACAGCCCTCGGCCAGACGTTTGCCCCTCCAAATTCAGACAGGCATTTTCTTTCCAGGCCCAAAGTAACAGCCCGCTCCCGCTCTCATTTCCAGTGTACCCAGAGCAGCCTAAAGGTGTTAGAAAATTGCCACACGAAGGGAAGGCGCACAAATCCTTGACGTTCTGAGCTCAGAATTCCAAACGAGCTCCTTTATTAGGGGGCTGTCCCCGCGGGGAGGGGACTGAGGTCAAGTACACACAAACTGTGACGGGAAGAGAAGAATACAGCAAAGCCGCTGGAGGGGCTTGGAGGGGCTTGGCTTGCGGGGAGGGGAACAGGATGCTCGCCGGCCTGTGCGGCACGATAAAGAGGCAGCGTGGATGGTCTGCAGTCCGCCCAGGGGCCTTCCTGACTGACCTCCACGAAGGGCCTGAGCTCCAACTGGACAGGGCAGCTCTCTTCTGGACAACATTCCAGAAAAGTCCGCCTTGGCTTTGTAATTGCCTTGCTCCTGGCTTTGTCCATCACTGAGTTTTCCATTCATAAGCTCCTTTCTTACCTGGAAGAAAAGAGGAGAGGGCCCTCAGGTCCGATGTGCCAGCCACTCGGGCCTGCACTGCCACCCCATGTAACGACCTGGGACACGGCACCCAAGTCCTCTGTCCCTCAGGCAGGGCCTCGCACAGGTTCAGACAAGCCCGGGCCAGTGTCGCTTTCTGAGTCTCCTGGTTTAATTTTTACAAAGAAGAAAGAAGTTTTAGTATGCATTTCGTGAGTATTTCGGTATGTTTTAAAATTTTGTAATTGACAAACGGATGCTTTTAAAAATGCAATGAAGGGCATTCCCTGGCAGTCCAGTGGTTAGGACACAGTGCTTTCACTGCTGTGGCCTCGGGTTCGCTCTCTGGTCAGGGAGCTGAGTTCCCTCAAGCCGTGCAGCGCAGCCAAAAAAGTAAAAAAATAAAAAAGCGAAAAATAAAAACGCAATTCAGTATAGTTGTGTTATCCCCACATAATCCTGTGTTAGCTACAGGATTTATAAAACATCGTGATGTACTTTCTTTTCTGGGACATGAGCTTAAGTTTTATCACTAAAGTCCATCTTTTCAGTGTGACTCTACGTATAATCTCATTATGAAGTAATTTAACAGTTTAACTTTGAGGCCCAAGATACGTGGCCCCTAGCCACAAGCTCTGCAGCCTGGCATCTCAAGGCCTAGAAACGATACCAGGTCCCCCAGGACGCCAGCGTTGACTCCCATGGGCTACCCGGGTCCTGCAGGGAGCTGTTTATTTAGCTGTAAGCCCTAGGTCGGCGCGGGGGGGGGGGGGGGGGGTTGGAGTTCAAGAATATTTGAGCCTCCCACACCCCACAGCTGGTTTAAGATGGCAGTCAAGCTGATTTCACAAAACCGATTAGCAACTGATTTCAAATAAGTAATTAGTAATTGGTCACCTTTTTATACATTATCAGCTACCCTGCCTCTATCCATGAATGGCCGTATAGCTGACAGTAAAGAGAGCCTCATCGTGTTGGCAAAGAGTTTAGCCTACAGCTTTGAGCCTGTCAGCAGTTTTGCATCTGACATTTGAGCAGCTATGAAGGACAAAGAGCATTTGTTCTTGGTGTATTTTCTTCTATCTCAAAATGAAAATGAAACTTGGTCCAAAAGTTTGTGTTATGGTAAAGTAGCCAAAGAGTTTATACAAGGAGGCAGCTGACTGTGTACTCCTGGATTGTCAGAAAAAGAGCAACTAACCTTACAGAGACTGAAACCCATAAGGCATCTCTAAGGGAGGCAGGGGTAAGAAGCCCTATTTCCGCTTTATTTATAGGGATAGTCTTCATAGGGAGGCCTGTTGTTTTGGATAAAATAAACAGTGGGGTGCCCACCGTCTGAATAGCGTCCACCAGCCTGGGACGCAGAACAAGAAGCGCCCTCGGCGCACAGAGGCCCCCGTCTGAGCTCTGACGGACGCCGAGGAAGCACAAGGCGGGTCCCAGGACGTCCTGGTCCTGCTGTGCAGCTTCTGTCGGGGGAGGGGATCACAGGCTCTGGGCTGCGCCTGGGCAGCAGCAGAGAGAAGGCAGAGGGGTCAGCGGACGGGCCCAGGCCAGGCGGGGAGGACCCCATCGTTGAAAAATGGGCAAAGAGGAAGCACAAACGCCCTTTCAAAAACGGTCCCCAAGCGAGGAAGTGGAGAAACTGGAACCCTGTGCACTGTTGGTGGGAACGTAAAATGGTGCAGCCCCTGCGAGAAACAGTATGGAGGCTCCTCAGAAAAATAAATAGAATTAATATATGATCCAGCAGTTCCGCGTCTGGGTATGTTCCCAAAACAACTGCAAATACAGTCTTGAAGAGACATCTGTGCACCCGTGTTCATAGCAGCATCCTTCACAACAGCCAAGAGGTGGAAGCAGCCCGAGTGTCCATCAACAGATTATGGGTAAACAGAGTGCGGTACGTACAGACAACGGAATATTGTTCAGCCTTATCAGGAAGGAAATGCTGACACAGGCTACAGCGTGGGTGAACCTTGAGTACTTATACTCCGTGAAATAAGCCAGACGCAAAAGGACAAGTACTGTCTGATTCCACTTACATGCGGTCCCTAGAGGAATCAGATTCCTAGAGACAGGAAGCGGAGCGGTGGGTGCCAGGGGCGGGGGGAGCGGGAGGGGAGTTATCACTGTTGAACGGGGCAGGGTTTCAGCTGGGGAAGATGAAACATTTCTGTGGATGGATGGTGGCGAACAACGTGAACGTACTTGATGACGCTGAACCGTACTCTTAAACATTGTTCAAATGGTAAATTTTATGTTATGTGTATTTTATCACAATAAAAAACTAGAAAAAGTGAAAATGAAAAGATCAGTAAAGGAGCAAACCAAAGGGTCCCCAAGATGTGGCCTCAGCAGTATCAGCTAAAGCATCTCCTTCCTACTTTCCCTGAAAAGTGCCGTTTTGTGTGTAAGGCGGGGGGCCGGGCAGTGACGCTGCGTCCTCGCTTTTGACCCTCCCCACCCGGGTCATCCGCAAAGGGCCAGCCCGGCTGTGTCACAGCCAGAGCGACTGTGGCCACTCGGACCGCTCACTAAGTGTGGGCCCTCCACCACATTTCGTGGCAGGAAACTTCGTGGCCCGGTTACCAGAAATACGCCTCTGGATGGGAAAGCACCTTTCCTCAGATAAAAAGAGGTAGAAGATGGAAAGGGTAGATGCCAGCTTAAGGGGGAAGCGTGAATTCCCAGCCGTCGATAAAAGCCCCTGTGCCAGGGACCAGGTGGACCGTTCCTGCCCTCAGAGGGCAGAGCCGCGATGGGGCAGGAATTTAACGGAACCGATCGTCGACGGAAGGCGCGCTGGAGGATGGCGCAGGTCAAGAGGTCAGGGGCCCTTCCTGCCGGGGGTCTGCTGGGCCTTCCTGAGGAAAGGGTGTTTAAGCTGAACCTGGAACAACGAATATAAACAAGCTGCTATCACCCGGTTTCCTGTTTTCATAAGGGGTGGAGTGAAAACAGCCTGGAATTCGGTTTCCGACGTGGGAGGAGAGAGGAAGGGCTGGGGGCTCAGCTGTGTTTCTGGTCAACAGGGCAAGGGCGGGAGGTTAGGGGCCGTGAGAGTCTCTGCCCCCTTTCCCTCCACCCTCCCGTCCTCTTTATCAGGCAATTAGAAAAAGAGACAGTTCTGACCCCAGGTCTGCAACAAATAGGTGGGCCTCACTTCCTTGTCTTCAGTTGACGGCAGGCAGCCTCCTGGTCAAAATGCACTATGTCTCCTTGAGCAAAGGGAGCACGGTCAAGTTCGCGGCAGGGGTGACGGGACTCACCCTTTCCCACGGCCGCCCCTGGCTCAGGCCCTCCCTACCTACCCCACCGCGCCCAGACCAGCCTCTTCCAGCTGCGGCTCACCCTCCAGCCAGAGCATCAGCTGTTTTAATAACAAACATTTGTAGAGCATTTTTGATTCAAGTGCCAGGAACCAGGTCAGGTTCTGGGAAGACAGAGTTCCGGCCTCCACGGTCCTGTTACTCCACTGAGCACGGATCCCGGCCCAGAAGCAGGTACCAACTCACTTCCCATCTCGGTTGGGCACGTCCGTGACCCCTTTATGGGTTTTCTCTCTCCACACCCGTGTCCCACCCGGCCCTCAGCTCGTCAGCCTCCTTCTTCAGTCTTTCTCTTTAACCTCCATCCTCCCGTCTTGTTTGTCTCTCTTTGTAATCAAACACCTGAATTTTTGTCGCAGTTCTGCCACGTACTACCTGTGCCATCTTAGACAAGTTACTAGCCTCTTTGTCCTGAATTCCTCATTTGTAAAATGAAGAGAATGGCTCCTGCTTTGCCTGTGGCCTGGAGTTGTTATGAAAATCAAATATACCCGTGGATTAAAAGGGCTTCCTAAATTGCAAAGGAGTCCACACGTATATTTTCTTATCACGTTCTATCTCGTGTTAAAGGTGGCCTGTCCTTCTGTAAGTTGTGAACTCCTTGAGGAACAGGAGTCTCTCACGGTTGCAGCAGATCAACCAGGCTTCGGGTCTCAGCTGGAAGACCAGCAGGGCCCAGGTTCCCCACCTCCAGGAGGACATGCCCGGCAAACTCAACGGGAAGGGCCCCCCGGAGTTGCACAGACCCGACCCGCCCCAGGACGGGATCCGAACATCTCAGAAGACGGGTGGGCTTTACTCTGCCACACCTTACGTTGCCTTTGAATTTCAGACCGTCTCTAACCCCAAGATCAGGCTGTCCTGAGGGTGTGTTTTAGATGTGGGTGTACAGAGCACACCACCGAGCGATGACTCGCGTTCGGGTCCACACGCTCGTCAGGGAGAGGAATGACTGCTCTCAGCTCCTGGCCGCGTGGGGCAGCCCCAGGACCCCGGCCTGCATCTCCTTCACACAGGACACGATACACATGCTGCCTCGGTTTGTTCACATTCTCAAAGAAAGCAGGTGAAATTGAAACCAGACGATTGCAACCAGCTGACTGAAAGAGGAAGGCAAAAAAAATCTTAACTTAAAAATATGGACTTGACTCACAGTACTCACGTGACGCAGATAAACAGAAAATCGTTTCTGTGCTTAGGCGCTCATTTGCACCGAGAAACCCCAAGAAATCATTGTGATTCTTGAAATCTGAATTAGTTTTATTGTGACTGCTCCAGGGCTCAAACAACAGAAATTTATCTTCTCAGTTCTGGAGGCTGGAAGTCCAAGATCGGGGTGTCAGCAGGGTTGGTTCCTCCTGAGGCCTCTCTCCTTGGCTTGCAGACAGCCGCCTTCTCACTGTATCCTCACGTGGCCTTTCCTCTGTGCATGTGTGCCACGGTATCTCTTCCTCTTCTTATAAGGGCACCAGTCCTATCGGATTAGGGCCCCACCCTATGACCTCATTTAACCTTAATTACCTCCTTAGAGACCCTATGTCCCAATACAGTCTCATCTGAGCTCCTGGGGGTGAGCACTTTGACATATAACTTTGGGGGGAGGACAACTCAGTTCATGACACACCTTGTTAATCTTTATCCTAAAGGCAAAGGGAAACCACCCAAGCTCATCTCAAGTCGCAGGTGTTCCACCTGGGCGCACAGCAGGACCACATGTTCTAGGCTCCCTGCAGTCAGGTGTGGACGTGAGGTTGAGTCTCACTGGCAGGAGCAGGTGGATGTGATGCCGTTTCCACGCGCCACCCTGCGTGCTCCTTCTTCTGCAGCGTCCTTGGAAGGTGGGTGTTGACTGTGCCAGAATCTACGTCTCTGAACCACCACCTGAACAGCCCTTCCATGACTTTACAGTGGGCGAGAGACAGTTTCTACTGTGTTTAGCTATAGAGACTGCGGGGTCAGGTTGTAGCAGCTGGAATTACCCAGATTTACTGTGGGCAAGACCTCCCTGCCAATCGGGAGAAGAATGGGTCGAAGAAAAGGAGGACGAGAGAGGAGGCCACTGCAGGAGGCCGCTGCAGGAGTCCGTCCGCCGAGCAAGGATGGCAGCCCATCTGCAGCCTCAAAATCTGCAGCTGGGGTGACAGAGGGGAGAAGGTGCCCTGCGTCTAGCCTGGTAGCCAGAGGCGGGTTGCCTTGCCCTTCAGGTCACTCCAGTTGGTATCTAACAAGGAGCACCAGGCACCAGTGCCCAGGATGCAGACTTGATGGCGTGAACCCCACTGCTGTTCTCGTGGATCTTAAGGTCCCAGAGCTGAAAACAAAAGAGGGTTGGGGAGCTAGGCGACAATGTCCCCTTTGCATGAACTGACACAGAAGCTCTTCTCGGGGTGTCCAAATGGAGGATGAAGCGGGCACCTGGAGATGTGGGAGCTCAGGAGAGAGACCTGAGCTCAACGCGTCAGCTCTGGGCGGGCAGGTAGACCAGAGACGTGAACCACGTCAGCTCGGGAGGGGGAGGCTGGGAGAGGGCCAGGCCAGCCCTGCGAGGAGCAGGAACTCTTGAAGACTGGACAGAGGATGGATGGCGCCTGACGTGAGACCAAGCAGGAAACGGTAGGAAGGCGCAAGGACGATCAGGACCCCTTGGAGGAGGGAGTCACCAACAGTATCAAATGTTGCCCAGGAATCAGGGGCCTCTTGAATTTAGGAACAAGGAGGGTGGTGGTGACCACTTGTGCGGCTCGAGCTGGCAGTGGGAAGAGGCCGTGTACACAGGTGCTCTGTGGTTGCTTCTTGTGACCAGGCTGCAGTCTGCGGGGAAAGGCGGGTACCGATCTCACACTTTATTCACATTAATTCCCAGATGGATCAAAGTTTTAACTTGAAAACAAATCATTAAAATATTGGAAGAGAGGAGACTTTCTAAGCATTCACAAAACCTGGAAACTAAGAGACTGATACATTTAACCACGTATGAACTTTAAAAATTTTTAACATGGTGAAAACACCATGGAAAATAAAAGACAAACTAGGGACCTACTGAAGACTCATTTCCTAGACAAAAGGTGAATTTCGTTCATACATAAAATGCCCCTACTCATTCACGTAACCCTAGGGATTATACGGGTGAAGGATGTGAAGTCGGTTCACAGAACAAGGAACGAGAAACGGCTCTGAAAAATAAGGAACAAATGGAAATAAACCTTACTCATGAAAAGAAAAAGGTCAATGTTTGACTGGCATTCTTGTTAAAAACTCTTATAAAAACCAAGGCTAAAAGGATATTTTTAAAACCATTTATGTAGATTTTATTTCAATTTCAGTACCTTGTCACTCAGTATTACACAAATGGTTGTATTCTGGAGATCTTGTTTAAATTATGTGCAGGTTACAGAATTATATTTTCGTTTTCTTCATTTTAATTTAATTTAGTTTGATTAATTTATTTATTTTGGCTGCGTTGGGTCTTCGTTGCTGTGCGTGGGCTTTCTCTAGTTGTGGCGAGCGGGGGCTACTCTTCGTTGTGGTGCGTGGGCTTATCATTGCGGTAGCTTCTCTGGTTGTGGAGCACGGGCTCTAGGCGCAAGGGCTTCACTAGTTGTGGCACGTGGGCTCAGTAGTTGTGGCGTACGGGCTTAGTTGCTCCGCAGCATGTGGGATCTTCCCGGACCGGAGCTCGTCCCCTGCATTGGCAGGCAGTTTCTTAACCACTGCGCCACCAGGGAAGTCCCCAAAATTATATTTTCTTAGTTAAAAATTTAAATAAATGGACATATAGAGAGTAAAAAAAAGGTAAGTTTTCCTCCGATACCCCCTACTCCAATCTATCCCAGAGATAACCACTGTTAGCAGTAAAGATGTAGCCCCTTAAGCTTTTTCTTATGGATTCACATATATAAATTCACATGTACACACACAGGGTTTTGTTCACAAACATGACATCATGCTTTACATATTGCAAAATACATTTTTCACTTAATTTGTTTTCATGATCTTTTTCAGGAACTGCATACACATAACAGGGAAGAGCCAAATCTGACTACACGTCGGATCTGTTTCTTTTACTTTAACCTTTGCTTCCCGTTGCTTTTGTCCACCAAAAGGATACTGTCTATACGTAATGGCCCGCCTTGGGTAGCCCTGCTCCTCTGCCTGAATATTAAACCAAAGTGGTTCAAAGGACCCCTGAAACACCCCAAAGAGAGATATTAACTAATTAGGTTCACTTGGTATGTTGAATTACATGGGAAGTGTTGTCAAATAAGTAATAAATCTTCTTAGGTTATATTGTATGGCAAATGGTACAGGTATTCTAGGGATTACATGGAGTTCCTAAAGTTTGATATGTCCCGGTAAAGTGTTATCAGTCATAATTCTAGCTATTGTCTGAAAAGTGTTGCATGTCACAGCAGTAACCAAGTTACTTTGTCAGTTGCATTGTCATCAGATTTAAACATGCTTCTTAAGTCTTTCGTCATTATAGACAGTCATGGTTTCACTCTGATGCCTTTGCAAAAATGTTTCCTCTTCAAGAAGTTTTATCGAAGGGACCTTTGGATAAATATAAGTTTCTGGCTTTCAGACCATAATGCTGAACTGGGTAAGAAATTGAAGATTTCTAATGGGAAAACTGATGGCTTCATAAAGCTTTTTTAAGAAAAGGATTAGTTACATAGGCCTGAGTAAACTGGTGAATATGGTTATAATTTTTATAGTTTCTATCTGAAAAATGACTGGTTTCAATCTGTTTTCCAGGGGTAAAGCAAACCTTCCCCTTAAACTAATTATGACTTAGAGTAATTTGGTAAATTATACCTTCATAAGCAGAATTGAAACTTTTATCTTTTTCTCTCTGCTTGGTTGATCCTGCCTGTAGCGTATGCTTGTCTCAAAGATTAAGCCAGGCATGTTTAAGTACGCACGCCCAGTGCAGTGAAACTGCAGGTGGCTCATTAAATCAGTTATGGTACCTCTGCTTGCTATTGCAACTGGATTATACTAATCATTGTCCTTTGTTTCCAAATTGTTTGTGCTTTGTGTCTCCCTGCTACACTATGTCTTTGTCAATGTTACTAGCCGCATTACTTGTATATCCTGTCTATTTTATAAGATCGTTGTCTCTTACAGTACCCAGTGTGTAACCAGGCCTCCAACAAAACTTCTATGGCTAAACATCTTGAGGAAATAGATCACATTTATAACAAAAAATAATTGTAATAGTGTCATTCTAGGTATGGGAAGAAGCAACAAGGGAAAATGTCTCCTGGATCATAATTAGATAGAGGATCCAGAGAATCTTTAATTATCAATAGGGCCTAATCCAAAAGCTAGCACCTGGAGTGACATACCAAGGATTTTCACCTGATCTGGGGTAAGTCCCCCAGGGCCGTGGGACAAAATGTGGTCGTGAAATGTCTCCCAAATATCGGTCAAAATCCTGACCAAGCGGAGAGGATCTGAGAAATGGAATATTTCCTGCCACATCAGTCATTAGCAATTGCAGCCGTCCAACGTGAGCCAGTGAGCCCTGAGGAAACTCAGGATATGAGAATACAGGATACAGGCTCCGGATAGCTGAGGTGCATTATCAAGGCGGTGATTTCAGTGAGCCCAGACTCTTGCATTTTCCCATACATAGAAAAACGCTAAATTCCTGGAGATGCTGCCTCCCGGGCTTGAAGCCCTCAAAATTCCCACTGAATAAATCATAACTCAACTTTTAGGTTGTGAATTGTTTTTTTTTAAGTCTACAGGTGTAAAGGAGACACTTTCCAGAGAGGAACAACAACAACGTTTGGAACACTGGCACTGATGGCGGACACTCCCAGAAAGATCCACCCGATGAAGCAATTAGAACGGTCTTCACTCCTTTTTCCACAAGATTATGGAGTGGACACTGACAGCGGGGAATTGTAACAGGGAAGAGCCAAATCGGACTCCAGGTCGGATCTGTTTCTTTTACTTTAACCTTTGCTTTCCGCTGCTTTTGTGCACCAAAAGGGTACTGTCTACACGTAATGGCCTGCCTCGGGGAACCCCGCCCCTCCGCCTGAAGGTTAAACGGAAGTGCCTTTGTTCAGGGAAACATCCGGACCCTGTCCACCTGCGGATGGATGGCTGCAAGAAATAAGAAATTAACACATCCCCTCCCCGAGGCTGGCCATTCCAGGGGATATTTGCAAAACGTATGGCCTTTTTACTTTACTTCCTCATCTCCTCCCCCTCTCTGTGCTGTAAAAGGAACTGGCATCCAGACCGCCGGTAAGATGGTTTTTTGGAGACACTCATCTGCCGTCCTCTCAGTCTGCTAGCTTTCCGAATAAAGTCCTATTCCTTGCTTCAACACCTCGTCTCTCGGTGACATATAGACCAATCAGATTTTTTTTTAAATTTCCTGCATCATATTCCATCATATAAATGAATTACATTCTTCTCCTATGGAGAAAAAACTTAAAATTGGACGAATTCCATTTCATCGTCTTCCTTTCCTCTCCCACCCTTCCTCCTTCCCCTTCCCCTTCTTCATTTCTTTCTTTTTCTTTCCTTCTTTGCTATTAAAAAAATAATGTGAACTGTATACTTAGAAATGATTAAGATAATAAATTTTATATTATGTGTGTTTTTACCACAATTAAAAATAATAATTTATTAAAATAATGCTCAGGAAAAAATCCTGGAACATATCTGAGCATGTGTGCACATGCTTCTGTACAACAGATAATCTAAAAGTGAGAGTGCTGGTCCCAAGGGAACATTCATCTGAAATTGAAAGACTTCCAGAAAGTCTTGTTAACTTCCCTCCAAAAAGCCTAATTTACACCACACTTCTTCATCGTCTGACGGGCCCTGGGAATTGCCGCGCTCTAAATTATAGCAAAGGGCACGGCACAAGGATTCTTATGGTGATTGCTCACTCTGTCTCAGAATTTCTGGACAGTGCAAAAAAGACCAAGACAAAACAAAACAAAACACAGATTCTAAAAACAGGAACCAGGAGTGTAACAATGAGAAGGACGTGCCCCCCTCTGTCATTTGCCTCTTGTGTAACCACAGAGCAGAAAACCCAAGGGAATGTATTGAAAACTCTTAAACGACTAAGAGTTCACCAATTTGGCCATATATACAATAAATGCTGTGATGTAATAAATATCTCTTGGTCCCTGCCCATCCCCCAGATCCTGACACAGAGCTCCTAAATCCCTTGGCACTTCCTGGGTGACAGGAGCGTCACTTGTTCTAAGGAGGCCAATCCTGGTGGCTCCCGGATGGCTGCAGGGTGGGGCTGGTCTCCAGAAAGACCCAACCATGGTTAGACGCCTGAACTTCCAGTCCCATCCCCCAGGCTCCAGGGAGGGGAGGGGGGCTACAAATTAATCATCGATCATGCTCCATGAAAATCCCTAAGTGACGGCTTCTGAGAGCTCCCAGGAGGCTGAACACGTGGAGGAGCTGGGAGGGTGGGACACCTGGAGATGGCATGGAAGCCCCGCCGCTTCCCACGAACCTTGTACACTTGTCTCTTCATCTGGCTGTTTCTGAGTTGTATCCTTTATAATAAACCAACTGGTAATAGAAAATAATGCATTTTCCTCAGTTCTGAGAGCCATTCTGGCAAACGTGAACCCAAGGAGGGGTTGTGGGAACCCCATTTATAGCCAGGGGCTCAGAACCACCTGGGACTTAAAATCGGCATCTGAAGGGGGGGAGCAGTCTTATGGGACTGAACACTTACATTCTGGGGTCTGAGCAAACTCCAGGCAGTTAGTGATGGAACTGAGTTAAATTGTAGGACGCCCAGTCAGTGTCCCTGTAAATTAGAGAACTGCCAGGTGTGGGAAAGCCCACACAACTGGTGTCAGAAGTGTGCTTAGTACTAGTAGAGAGGAACAATGTATCCCTTTAATTATATAAGCTTCATTTTTTTACTTATATTCCATCCATAACCAGGTGAGGAAAATGTTTACAACTGTTATAATTACAATAAAATTCAGAAGTAACCATAACAACAGCAACATAAAACCCAAACTGTGTGGGACTTAATATAAAAAAATAAAACCTAGACAGAGACATACAGTAAAGGATTTGAACAAATAGAGACCCCTCCTTTCATTTTCCTGAGAAGACTAAATATTGTATATAGATTAATTTACTCAAATAATTTTTATATGCTAATGTCTTACTAATCCCTCCAAAAAAAAAATCCCAAAGTAAAAAAAAATTATTTTCGGTATTGAAAAATTATTCTAAAGTTCACCTGGAAGAATAAAGATGAAAAAAACAGGTGGCTGGGGAAAACATATCATTTTACAAATAATGTTGAGAATTGACTACTTGTAAATAAATCAAATTATATTTTCTCCTGAATGTCAACAACACAAAAACAAGTTACAGATAGATTAAACAGCTAAATCCATCTAAAAAGTAAAAACACAGGAGAAAAAATAGGTGACTAATTGGTTTCTCAATGGGAAAGTAACTCTAAGACTGAAAGCAGAAAGCAGAGTCAAAATCACTAAGGAAAAACCTAGGTTTTACTACAGGAAAAAAAATTGTTCATTAATAAAACATCATAAGAAAATTTATGAAAAGGTTCTCACCAATAGTAAAAGAAACGCAATAGGTGTGTATCCTTGTATAATATATAATGTTGCAGATGTTTTTAATTTATGTAAAAGGAATTGGATTATACGCCTCCTTCTACCTCTTTTTTCACTCATCATCTATCCACCAGACTGAACGTACACCTAGCCTGCACTTTAGTTTCCGACTCCTACGTAGTTATTCCAAAGCGTGCCCCACGTTTTCATGATCTGTTCCCCTCTGACATGGGCGCTTAGGTGGCTTCCAACTCCTTGTTCTACACATGAGGCCACAGTGAAGATCCCAGTGCATGTGCCTTCGGGGACTTGGCCATGACCTCACTGGGCCGCAGACCCGGAAGGGAGCCACCCAGATCCTGAGACAGACGCCCACTGAGGACACTGACAGATTACTTCTTATGTGGGTGTCTCAGTTCGTGTTCCAGAAGTGCTAGTCCCCTACTTTCTGGCTTTCACCAGGTTGTGTCCAACTTTCTGGCACCAATCATCCAACAATGCGCCTAGAGCAGTATCTCAAGGTATTTCATTTGTATTTCTCTGACTACAAATTTACTGCCTTACTCTCTTTGATTTGTAGGAGTTCTTTGTATAAGCTGGTATCAATTCCTTGTTGATTTTTAAAAATTTCGTAATTGAATTTCATTTTTTTCTTCCAATTTTATTGGGATATAATTGACATACAGCACTGTGTAAGTTTAAGGGGTACAACATCATGATTAGACTTAACATACATCATGAAATGATTATCACAATGAGTTTAGTGGACATCCACGATCTCATATATTTTTCCTTGTGATGAGAACTCTTAGGATTTACCCTCTTAACAACTTTCATAGATAACATACAGGAGTGTTAATGATATTTATCAGGTTGTACATCACACCCCCAGCACTTATTCATCTTATAATTGGAAGTATGTACCTTTTGACCACCTTCCTCCAATTCTCCCTACCCCACACCCACCCCTACCTCTGGTGACCACAAATCTGATCTCTTTTTCTATGAGTTTGTTTGTTTTTTGAAGTATAATTGACCTACAACGCTATGGTAGTTCTTGGTACACAACATAGTGATTCGATATTTCTCTGCATTTCAAAGTGATCACCATGATAAGTCTAGTTACCGTTTGTCACGATATAAAGATATTACATTATGATTGACTATATTCCCCACACTGTACATTTCATACCCATGATTTATTTTGTAACTGGAAGTTGGTACCTCTTAATCTCCCTCATCCATTTCTCTCTTCCCCCAACCCACCTCCCCTCTGGCAACCGCCTGTTACTTCTCTGTAGCTAAGAGGCCATTTCTATTTTATTACATTTGTTTATTTGTTTTTTAGATTCCACATATAAGTAAAATCATACGGTATTTGTCCTTCTCTGTCTGACTGATTTCACTTAGCGCAATACTTCTAGGTCCATCAATGTTGCTGCAAATGGCAAGATTTCATTCTTTTGTATGGCTAATATTCCATTATGTGTGTGTGTGTGTGTGTGTGTATCACATCTTTGTTTTTTTTTTTTTTTGCGGTACACGGGCCTCTCACTGCTGTGGCCTCTCCCTTTGCGGAGCACAGGCTCCGGACGCGCAGGCTCAGCGGCCACGGCCCACGGGCCCAGCCGCTCCGCGGCACGTGGGATCCTCCC
>NC_041231.1:106672211-106681521 GCF_002837175.3 Physeter macrocephalus | reverse complement strand
TTGCGGAGCACAGGCTCCGGACGCGCAGGCTCAGCGGCCACGGCCCACGGGCCCAGCCGCTCCGTGGCATGTGGGATCCTCCCGGACCGGGGCATGAACCCGCGTCCCCTGCATCGGCAGGCGGACTCTCAGCCACTGCGCCACCAGGGAAGCCCCACATCTTTTTTTTTTAATGGATCTTTATTTGAGTATAACTGCTTCACAATACTGTGTTAGTTTCTGTTGCGCAACAAAGCGAATCAGCCATATGCATACACATGTTCCCATATCTCTTCCCTCTTGAGTCTCCCTCCCTCCCACCCTCCCTATCCCACCCCTCTAGGTGATCACAGAGCACCGAGCTGATCTCCCTGTGCTATGCGGCTGCTTCCCACTGGCTGTCTATTTTACATTTGGTAGTGTATATATGTCCATGCCGCTCTCTCCCTGTGCCATGCGGCTGCTTCCCACTGGCTGTCTATTTTACATTTGGTAGTGTATATATGTCCATGCCGCTCTCTCACTTCCTCCCAGCTTACCCTTCCCCCTCCCCATTCCTCAAGTCCATTCTCTACGTCTGCTTATTTATTCCTGCACTGCCACTAGGTTCATCAGTACCATTTTTTTTTTTTAGATTCCATATATATGTGTTAGCATACGGTATTTGTTTTTCTCTTTCTGACTTACTTCACTCTGTATGACAGACTCTAGGTCCATCCACCTCACTACAAATAACTCAATTTCGTTCCTTTTTATGGCTGAGTAATATTCCATTGTATATATGTGCCACATCTTCTTTATCCATTCATCCGTTCTCTTGGGGGTTCTCCCCATCTCCTTGGGCATCAGGGCCCCCCATCCGGCAGGCGCCCTGGTTGTGGGGAGACGTGAACTCTGCGTCCTCCCGTGCCACCATCTTGACTCCTCTATACCATATCTTCTTTATCCATCCATCTATCAATGGGCACTTAGGTTGCTTCCATATCTCGGCTGCTATGAACAATGCTGCAATGAACATAGGGGTACATGTATCTTTTTGAATTAGTGTTTTTGTTTTCTTTGAGAAAATACCCAGAAGTGGAATTGTTAATCGTGTGGTAGTTCTACTTTTAATTTTTTTGAGGAACCTGAGGCATTTCCCTGATGATTAGTGATGTTGAGCATCCTTTCATGTGTCTGTTGGCTGTCTGTACCTCTTCTCTGGAAAAATATCTATTCAGGTTCTCTGTCCATTTTTCAGTCAGACTGTTTGTTTTTGGATGTTGAATTGTATGAGTTCTTTGTATGTTTTGGATATTAACCCCTTATCAGATATATTGTTGGCAAATATAATTTTTATAGATATTTAGTAATATTTTTATAATATTTTCTTTCAATTTGGCTATGGTGTTCCTTCAAAATTGAGTAATTTTTCACCTTATTAATTGTTTAGATTTTACCTTTCCTTTTTGACTATTATCAACACGTTTTTCAATTCAAAAAGAGTTACAGGTACTGGGACAACAGGGTACCCCACATGCAAAAAAATTAAGTTGGACCCTACCTCATATCACAGATATCGAAATGGATTAACAATCTAAATATAAGAGCTAAAACCATAAAAGCCTTAGGAAAAAACATAGCTGTACATCTTCACGACTTTGGATAGGGCAAAAGATTCTTAGCTATGACACCAAAAGTATAAGCAACAAAAGAAAAAAAATAAACTGAACTTCATTGAATTAAAAACTTTTGTGGATCAAAGGGCATTATAAAGAAAGGGAAAATATAACCTAAAGAATGGGAGAGAATACTTGCAAATCACATATCTGATAAGGGTCTCGTATCCAGAATATATAAAGAGCTCTTACCTTGACAACAAAAAGACAAACAACCCAGTGAAAAAATGAACAAAGGACTTGAACAAACTTTTCTCCAGAGAAGATATATACAAATGGCCAGTAAGCACGTGAAAAGATGCTCAACATTATTAGTCGTTAGGGAAATACAAATGAAAACTACATGAGATATCACTTCCCACTCACTGGGATGGCCGTAATTTTTTTTTTTAAAAAAGCAAGAAAGCAACAAGTATTGGCAAGGCTATGGAGAAATTGGAACCCTTATACAGTGCCAGAGGAAAGCAGCCACTGTGGAAAGAAGTTTGGTGGTTTCTCAAAAAGTTAAACATAGAATTACCATATGACCCAGCAATTTCCTCCTAGGTATTGTACCCAAAAGAATGAAAAACAAATATTCCAATAAATACATGTACATTCATAGCAGGGTTACTCACAAAGAGCCAAATGTCCATCAGTGGATGGTTGGATAAACAAAATGTGCTCTATCCATACAATGCAATATTATTCAATCATATAAAAGGATGAAGTGCTGACACCTGCTACAACATGGATGAACCTTGAGCACATTATGGGAGGCGAAAGAAGCCAGGCACAAAAGGACATATATTATACTATTCAACTTACGTGAAATTACCAGCACAGGTCCATCCATGGAGATGGAAAGCAGGCTGGTGTCTGCCGGGGGCTGGGAAGAGGAGTGAATGGGGAGTAACTGCTTAGTGGGTACAGGGTTTTCCACTGGGGTGATAAAATATTTTCGGAACTAGATCACCGTGGGGGTCGCACAACATTGTCAAAGGCCAATGCACTGTTCACTTTAAAATGGTAATTTTATGTTATGTGAATTTCACCTCGATGAGAAGAATTCTTAAAAAAAAACCAATAAAATCGCTGATTTCTAATCCGTTTTTTTTTTTTTTCAGTCACAGGGCTCATCAAAGATCAAACTGCTTATCAGCGCACAATAAGTGGCACACTGATGTGTAAAAACACCGTCCCAACCCCTGATGAACTTAAAGTCTAGCTGGAGAACGCAACGACCACAAGAGACATGCCCTCCCTCGGTGCAGTGAGAGTTCAAAGACGCACGTCTGGTTACGCAGAAAAGGAAACATTTCTCGGAGAAGAAGACATTGGAAAGGAGCTTTAAGGGTTGAATGGAATTTTTACCGTTAGAGTTTGAGGTGCAGAAATAGAGTAACACGAAGAAAGGTGTGATGCCTACAAGGGGTCACATGGTAAGTTGAAGGGCATCACCTAGTCCAGCCTGGTTGCCCTCGAGGCTGCCTGCTTCCGGCATGGGCACTAGCACTCAGGTGTCAGAGGACCGTGGCTCCACCCCTTTGCGGCCCCAGCACCTGATGCAGTATTTGGAGCATCCGTGGTGACCGGTGAATGTTAAAGAAAGGCAAAATTAAAACGAGCACTAAAGAAACTTCCTAAAAAGCACAAGCACCAGGAAATCTATAAAATGGTAGCGATAGCAAGTGGCATCTATTACTACTGAAACGGCCTAAGGCAAGTATGTGACCAGAGCTGAGAACACGGCGTAACTCGAGAGGATGGTACATGGAATGAGCGGGAAGTAAGTCTGGGGCCACAGAGGAGCACTTTGCCAGCCGTCCTGTGGGGTTTGGGCTGCATCTCAAATCCAGCAGGGAATCCTTAAGGTCTCCTGTCCCGCCATCCTGGTTAAGTAGCATAAACAAGTGGTCAGCAGGGGAAGAAGCGAGGGATCGTGCTGGCGGATCATTCCGCCGGGTGGGAACCTGCCCCGGCCCATCCTCCGGGCGCTGGGGAGTGGGATTTGGGGACACAGAGAGGGAAAAGCTCCCACGTACGGTGAGTGCATCCCCCATGGCGAGGAAAGCGTGCCGCAGGGGAGAATGCTGCTGGCTTTGCCGTGCCTGATGGAGAGAAGGGGGCGGTCGGCACAGAACCTGGGTCCAGACTCCATGCAGCTCTCCGCCGCTGTCACGGCCAAAGCGGCCGCGGCCTCCGTGCCTTCCTCGTTCACCTCCACCAAACTCCTGTGCGCAAAGCTGGACAGACACAGGTCGCTGTCGGCTGACGTGGCCGAGAAGTCAGCCCTGCCCTGCCGGAAGGCGTCAACCACCCCCAGACCCTGCAGCACAGACCCCAGGTCATAAGCCTCTTCCAGTTTAAATCTCGGGAGGAAAACTTCCACTTTCTGTGCTTTTCATGCAGTCTGGGTGGGTCCAGGCGAGGAATTTCTCAACAGGGAGAAGTTTTTCCACCTGAAAGACCAGAATTCCACTTTGTGATTCCTCCTTCAGCACATGTCAGGCACCCCCGACCCTTTCTCCTCCCGCAGAAGGACCAGCGCCCCCGCCACCTGCCAGGACAGGTGTGAGATCGCGTACTAGCGCTAGCTCACACCCGGCTTCCTTCCAAGCCGGGGGCTGGCGGGGAGGTGCCCAGGCAGCCCAGAGCCAGCGGACCCTGGCTGCTCTCTGCTCACCCACAGCTTGCAGGAGGCAGACTTGATCCTGACAGTTCTCAAGGCCCAGCCGACTCTGCTTTTTTTGCTTTGAACTTTGATTATTTTTGAAGGCGAAAAGACATTGCTGCTTAGAAAAGAGATGGGGAAGAAAGGGCTCTCGGCGTAGCCCGCGCCGAAGGGAAATCTCCGCCGAGGTGGGGCCCGTGTGCTTTCTGGAGAAGAGACCTCACAGGGAGAGGCCCACGGCTGCAGCTCGGCACGCAGCGGCCCGGCCCACAGGACACGGGGACGCTGCCTGCCTCCCAGCGCCCGGCTAGAATCTACTGGGCAGCGGTCGGCTCTCCGCCTAGGGGTCCACGCCAGAAGCAGCAAGGCGGCTGGGGAGAGTCATCTTGGGAGTTTCTGGCTCCGCCCCTTGAGCGAGGCTCCTGCCTCGTCCCCTGCTCTGAACAGAGACATGAAAATGTAATGCTCAGAACAATGATTATGATAATAACAGTGGATCACATTTACACAGGGCTTATTATGGACCAGACAGCGTGCTACGCTTATTACCTGAACTACCCCCATTTTATCCTCGTAATTAGGCTATCAGGCAGATGTTAGCCCTGTCCCCATGTGAGAAGCAAAGGCTGGTATGAGTGATGTGACAAGGTCACGTGGCGATGATGGGAGAAGTAGGTCTTGAATAACCGTTGCATCCAGAGCCCAAGAGCCTGAACGCTGCCTGCTGCCTGGCTGCCCGCATCCCAGCCTGAAAGGTGCACCCCAAAGCTGGAGGAGGGGCTTGACTTCTAGCCTAGAAGGAAGGACACGAGGGTGTTGCAGGGTCCCACTCACCGAGCTCAGAGCCACGCGGTCGTCAGGGAGCCCGGTGACCATATGCTCAGCTCCTCAGCTGCGTAGGGCAGCTCGAGGACCGGGCCTGCACCTCCTCTATGTGGGCCAGTCTAAACGTTCCTTCCTGACACATCATCTGCACCGGCCTTTGCTCCTTCTGACGGGAGTAAACACGGGAGCCCGGAATTAAAACCAGATTCCTGAGAGAGGCCACGTGACTCCAGAGTGTTTGCAGCACCCGGGATGGAGGGAGGATTTGTGCCCTAGTTAATGTGTACGGACTGTCCACCAGCACCCTCCTGTTCCCATCACAAGGCATCTGCCGTCAGCAGACAGGTGCTAGCCTGGGAAAGGAGATGTTTCCTTCAGCAAAATAAATGTGATGCGCTACATTTTCCAGAAAAGGAAGTCAGATTTGCCACAGTTAAAATATGCCCAGCAAATATACCTCACCAAACAGTATAATCAAATGAAGTTAAACAGAAAATTATTCCTATTTAATTAGAAAAAGGTTTTATGATAAAGTGGGATGAAACCTATAGTTTCACAGCAATGCGGTCCGGAATGTAGATGGATGCACAGGCTCAGAAAGCAGTGCGGCAGCAAGCGTAAAGAGCCACACGGGTCTTCATGCACTTAAATCCAATTGTCTCAATTCTGATTACGCTAATCCGAGGACATAACTTTTTTAAACACAGAACTGCTATCTATATGCATGCAGAAGTTAACTGAAATTCTACACTGATTAAATTCATTTTAAAAAGTTGACACAGGTCACCTATTATAAAAATTAAGATAGTTTCTAAAATCCATGCCCGAAAAGTTGTTCTCCCCTCCCCGCTTTGCAAGTAGAAGGCTGATTATTTAAAGTACACCTTCTTCTAAGAAAAGGGTTTTTACTCCTATAAATTTCCTAATTGCATTAAAATCGTATTTTGTTTTAGGGGCTGAGGGGTTTGGCAAACTATTTTAGTGCCTGCCTAAATCGAAGTTACACCTCAATGTCAAGACTAAGGTCTTTGCCAGTTTTAATATTAGAAAGCTATAAATACTGAATTTATAATGAGACATTAATTAACAGAAAATCAAGTCTATATTTATTCGCATTTTTTAAATACCTGATTAAAGAAATATGTTTTCACGTTCTCTCCCTCCGTCCCCTCCCCCCGTCACACACATATCACACACTTCCTTAACACCTGTGGGCTGTTTAAAAACAAATTTTTTTTTTTTTTTTTTTTGCTTTCTATCTGAGCAATTTGGGCTTAAAAGAAAACCTTGAGTTTTCAGAAATGAATGTATGATGGACACATTCATACAGCAATGAGTGGATAAGAAATTATCAAGGCAGCAGGAGCAGTAATAAAATGCGAAAAAGTACCGGCAGAAAGTGTTTTAGACACCTTCAGTTCTTATCTACCGAGTTTAAAATTTCATTCAGAAATGTTAAGTTTCAAATTATTTTTAACCAATCATTTATATTTTTACAAAGTTAATTTTTCCATTCAACTTCTCCATCAAATTCTCAGGATGTTCAAAAGCTTCCCCCACCCGGTTACTCTAAAAGGCGTCTCCCTTGTGTACGTTTTGTTGAATTGCTCATTCCAGCTTCCTCGGAAGTAGACCGTGTGGACGAGAACCAGCCTGGTCTGTGCGTCAGTTGACCTACCCGGCAACAACTCTGGAATTTTACCTTCAGGGAACAGTAGAGAATACAAAGCATGAGGAATCAACCATCATAAGGCTTATTGGAACATCCTTGATGATTAGCCTAGAACCAAACATTCTTTTTTCAAATTTGCTGAGTTTGGATTGGTATATACAGAAATCACACACGCGGGTGGCATTTATTATCACTGGTACTTCGGGACATCCGCAAAGTCAGTGATGTGACCCTCTTCCCCGTCCCTCAAGGAAAACTCTGCTCCAGGTGGGAGAACAAGACAAACAGGAAATGAGGGGTGGGCTGGAGAGGCTACGGTCGTCTCATGTGGTCAAGTGGTCCAAAGCTACGTCCAGGGCAAACATTCCACGACTGCCCGTGGACACGGCACAGGCAGCCACAACGAATGGCTCAAAGGGGACATCACCAGCAATGGACAGCGTGAGTGCATTGATGAACTTCTGGAGGCCTCCAGAAAAGATTTCACTATTTGATCCTCCAGACATTCTCAGAAAAGGTCAGGTGGTAAGTGAAAGGTACTCCCTTCTTCCCCCTGGAGCTCAAGTCGTACCTTTTCAATGAACTAGGAGCATCCCTGCTAATTCACTGTCGCCAGAGGAACAGGGGAAATGGCTGCTAAGTCTTCAAGGAAAGACAACCTCTTGTTCTTTGCTTGTTAATACACGGCTCTCGCTTATTAACGGAAATAGCATCGTTCCTAGTGGTACTAAGTGTAGTTGGTGCAGAGGGGCCTGCGTGGGTCCAACATCACCCAGGGATCATGGGGGCCAAGACCAGAACATGCCACCCTCTGAAACAGAAACGAATAGGGCCCCACTCCCCCCTAAACAGTGATTTCAGTCTGCAGAATCCATCAGCCCCAAGAGAGGGTTTGCAGCTGGCCTACAAGTCTAGGTTTTTCACATCTAAGGATGGTAGTACAGGCAAAAGACATGAAAGAAGCAGAAGGATAAGTAAATGTAATGTGATGGAGGTCCACGTGGACTCTAGACAGAGGAGCCCAAGTGTAGGATCAGACCATCAGTTTCCTTCCTACAGAGATGCTGGATTCACCCAACACGTGAACATTACCGGCCAAGTGAAAGCATGTTTTGCTGTGAGTTATTAAACTGGAAACCCAGCCTATGAGTTTCTTTTCATATCAGTCACTCTGGGCCTGGGTGAATGGACAAAATGAAGTCTCTGTTGTTGAAAATCCCAGCATCTGATCACAACCTCTGGGAGTCCATGAAGGTTCAGATATGCCATGAGGCCCAGTCAACCCGGCGCTGACCATGAAAGACTAGTGACGTCAGAGGAGCAGGGAGCGGGGCGGGGGGTGGGGAGGAGGAGGAGAAGGCGGGAGGGGGCATAACGTGTAATTCTGACCTTCAGTCTTTTTTGAGACTCAAGCGTTTATCTGTTTCCTGGACGGCTCTGCAGCTTTGGCAAAGGAGAGCTGCTCCAGCTCAGTGTGGTAGAACCAGACAGGATCCCTTAAAGATCTTTGGAGGAAAGTGGTCAGTGAGTCTGTATTCCTAAATAAAATGTCAGCAAGGTTCCAAAAACTCTGAACCCTACATGCTTTATATTAAAAAGACCAGACATCCCTTAAAAGTGATCATGCTAGTTTGCTAGATATTAAAAGATCAGTGTTTATAAGTAGGTAAGTACTAAGCCATGAATAACCAGAAATGGATAAATGAATTTTAGAAGTAGTCAAATTTTAAATAATTCAAGGCATAGTTAGAGAATTATAGATTTTAAAATAATGTTCATAAGTTTCGGTTCTCTGAGGTCTTTCCCTCAGACTCTACATTTTGATTACAACTTTTATTGTTCTGTTGATTCAACTTACAGAGAGAAATTCACAGATCTTCTCTCCAAAGAGCCTGTTGGCCGTTCTGAGCAAGTACTGACTGCCAGGCTTGCTCAGCTCGGTGAGAAGCGCCCGGAAATCCTCGTGAATGTCTTTCTCTGTGTTTAAAGAAAGCACCTGTTAAGAAAAATAATTTTAAAATTATCAACATTGTTCTTCACTCTCAACAAAAATTGTGAGCAAAATTTGTTCCCAAATACTTCACAAAATGTTCCTTTAAAAGGACATTATTTTTATTTTACGTGCAGATTTAATACATACCAGAGAAGCAACACCATGTGGCGGTAGGGGGAAGATACAGAGAGAAAGGGGGGGAGAGAGAAAACAGAACACATGTGGGTAAAAGAGGTGGCTTTTCTGCCTCAGTAGATCTCTCTTGTTTGAAGATGAATCACAGGAAAGAATGAAAAGGACAAGAACGGTTCAGAAAAGGAACTATCTTAAAATCTTGCATCCCAAGGAAAGTTTAAGTGTACCCTAAATGGAGGCAAACTTACCTCTAAAATTTACCCCTCAAAAAAGGATGCAGTTAAAAGCATTAAAAATCACAGTGGGGGGCTTCCCTGGTGGCGCAGTGGTTGAGAATCCGCCTGCCGATGCAGGGGACGCGGGTTCGCGCCCCGGTCCGGGAAGATCCCACGTGC
>NC_041231.1:106626966-106672110 GCF_002837175.3 Physeter macrocephalus | reverse complement strand
GGGAGAGGCCGCAACAGTGAGAGGCCCGCGTACCGCAAAAAAAAAAAAAAAATCACAGTGGGAAAGACAGCGCTTTCAGAGTCTGCCAGCTTACACCGAGTCCAAAGCTCGCTCTTCGAAAGCACTTCCCTTGATGTGACAAGCAGCAACAGGGATTTCGGACACTGAGTGCCTGTTATTTTCCCATTGAGCAAGGGAGGGTGAGGACCGCTCCGTGTCACACCTCGTAAAGTAACCAGACAACCTGGGGGCTCCCACAGGAAGCTCCTATAAGGGTTCATCGGCTGGCCTAAAACATAGGAAAGTTCATCAAGAATGAAGAACACCCCTCTACACCGAAACCTTCACCCCCTCATCCATGACCTGGGAGATGATTACCATACCGAAGGAGAAAGGCACCCCGACGGTGAAGGGGCTTGTGTGCAGGGTGGGAGCTCCGCCATGACACCAGCCTTCTGGTTTCCTCTCGGGCACGTGTCTCTTGCCTGCTCTATAAAATCCCCTGGGGACAGGGACAGACCCATTTTGATGTTACTGAATATTTGTTAAACTAAGTTAACCAGCACCTATGCGGTCTGTCCACGTAATGAGCACATGCCTTTTCACCCTCTTTGCATACTTCTTCTTATCCCCTAACTCAGCTGGAAGGCATGCTGGTAAACCACTGACTTGAAACAGATTTTAATCTACCCTTCTTACCAGTGAATAATTATAGTTACAAAGTCTTTTACTCTAGAAATGAGATCGATCTCAGCTGCTGAGATCTCAAACAATTTCGGTATCATATCCCAAACAAAGGTAAAGTGCTCGGACAAAATTTTGATAGCCATATTCAAGTTATCAACTGGAAAAACTTTTCCCCAAAAAGATCTCAGTGAAGGAGACCTCAGCCCTGCCCTTTGCTTCTGGTTCCCCAGGCAGCCCCAGCTCCCGAGACAGCACTCGTGTGCACCAGGTGTCCACCCCATCTTCCTTCGGGCAGTTCTAGAGCAGGAGGTCTGAAGTGGGGTGACAGAACATAACAACGGAAAAGAGTCCCTTCTCCAGGCTCACCTGGGCCAACTGGGCACCAGTGTCTCCTTTTGCCCCCGGGAAGACCATGGCCAGGGCAGAGGAGATGCTCACAGGAGAACAAAACATGTTGCGTGAAGGGTCATCTTGACCCAGTATCTTTGAAAGGTGGAGGGCAGAGGCGCCATTTGCTTCAGGAAGAGCGTCCATGATGCTGGGTCTGGAGCCAGAGAGCGAAGAGAAAGGAGGCCACCTCAGTAAACCCTGAATGCTGTTGTCCTAACACATGGCAATTTTAGAATTGTACTTTTTTTTTCATCTTAAAGCTGAAAAATATTTTATGGAGGAATATTCATTTACTGTTGCTCTCCATCCAAAAAATAAGCCCAATGTTAAGGTAATCAGCTAAGTGTGGTACTGGCAGCAGGTCAAGCCAGCTTGAGAGCCTTGGGAAAATCAACAGAAATCACTCACAGGTGCACTAGCGCGCACACACACACACACACACACACACACACAGACACACACACACACACACACACACAGACACACAGACACACACACACACGGCTCCTGGGAGCAGTGAAGTCCAATCCTTTCCCATCTGAAGAGGAGGACAGGGTCAGGGACGAGGAAGGGGAGGAAACCCCAGATGAAAAACTTGTAGGTGCTCTGCCTGGTCCCCGTAACAGCACGTCTATTCTTGCATATATTTATGAAGACTCCTCGTGAGATTTTCAGTTATGCCTCAGGCCATGCTCTCCCCATTTGCCAGCTGATACTTGAAAAATGTATGAGATGCTGAATTGTATCCAGACAGGCTGGAAACGGGTATAAAATGTGCTGTGAGGCAGAGAACTTTCACCTACAGTGGCTGCCCAGTCTGGGGGCGGCCCTCGGCTCCCTATGGCCAACCGTTGTCCCAGAACCCAGAACCCAGCTCAGCCTGCCTGCCCTTCCTGTTCTCCAGACCTCAGGTGACTCCTGTACACTGGAAATGGGGCGGAGACAATGTGCATTGTTTTGGTCTGTTTTTTGTTTTTGGCTCAGAAACACGGATTTGGAAGCTTCCCTCATATGCCTCCCACCCAAAGCCTCCAGAGTAGACTGAGCGTGACAGGGGAAACCAGTGCCTGGGGGACACCGGAGTGGAACGGCCAGGAGGCCTTTTATGTTTATGAAAACATAACATCATGCACAAGGCTAAAATATCGCTTTGCATGTTATCCTTTTAGGTATCACTCCTGTCTTCTGATTCCAGCATCATTCCGGAATATGAAGGGGTTACAAACTTCAAGCTTTCAGTGTTTTGAATGTATGTCAGTTATCACACATTAACAATGCTTTAAAATCATTGCTTATATTCCAAACACGTGGATCTAGTTCCCATCTTTCCCTTTCTCCATAGGTCTTGGACAAAAAGTTGAGCTAGAAAACCTGTGATTACAGGACCCAGCATGACATGAATTCTCAATGATTCATTTCAAAGTGGCATAAAGTGTTTTATATATATATATACATATATTTTAAAAGTCCTACAGGACATGAAAGACAATAAATACATCACATGTAAACAAGGTTAAGCAGCTCACCCTCTGCTTACTTACTTGGCTCCATGTCTCTACAGAAAGGAGAAGCCGAGCCATGGAGAAGATGGGGCAGATCAGAACTGCTGCGAGTGTGTGTGTCTGGGGGGGGCTGGTGAGCAGCATATAGGGAAGGAACTGGGGAGCAATGCAGATTATGAAGGGAAATTAAACAGCATTACTTATCCATTCTTCCCCATCCTGCTAAAGCAGGGGCCGGTTCCAGCCCGGCCCCCGGCCCCTGCCTCCCAGTGGGGGACCTGTCCCCCCAGCACTGTGAAGGCAGCCACCGCCTTTCAGACAACGTGAAGCCATAGCTGTTCCCTACTGAGGACGCTTCACACATGTGAGGAACAGCCCACAGAGTGTAGGTTTGGACATTTCACAAGTTCCAAGGACAGCCTGAAGCAGGCCTCCACACGAGGGGCAGCGGGAACAGTTTTACAAGCAGCTAACGCCCAGAGAGGCTCAGGGGCTCAGCCCAGGGGAGACGATGCTTCTTGCTTCATGACAGCGCTTCCCAGACTTTGCTGTGCCTGTGATTCACCTGGCGTCTCATCAAAGCGTATTAGGTTGAGGGTGAGGCCCAGACTCTGCATCGGTACTAAGCTCCTGTGGACCCCTGAGGCGCTCCGAGGACGCCCACAGACGGCGGGCACAGCCTGGGAGGGGAGCCGTCCCGGGGTATGTGCCGAGGGCAGGGCCACTCAGGGGTGCCCCCAATGCTGCAGGACAAACACAACCTTCTCAGCCGCACCCGTCACGCCGCTGGCGCCTCGGCTACTCCCAGCGGCTGCGGGCCGCTCAGCACAGCTTTCCAAAACCACGGAGCACACGCTTTTCACGCCGTTTCAATCCAATCGCTGCACTCATCGGATCACTGATTTGCGTTAAGGCAAGGTCGGCCTTGCCTTCAGGGGAAGGTGTGTGGATAGCAAGCGTACCGCCTTCTGGAGAAGAGAACCTGCCGCAGAACGAAATGCTGCTGGCTTTGCGGCGCCTGGCGGAGAGAGGGAAGCTGGGCACGCGTGCCGAGCGCCGTGCGCAGCCTGGGGTGATGCTTCGCGGTGAACGTCGCGGGAAAGTCGGCCTCGGCCTCCTCAAACACACCAGTCATTCTGGAACCGCAGAGGAAAGACTCCAAGGCATAACTCTCCCGCAGCTTTAATCTGGGGAGGGAAACTCGAACGCTAGGTAAGCCCACGCGCACACCCGTTTCCCTCGCCGCCCCCCTGCTCCCCGTGCCGCACAGGGCTTGGGCACTGGGTTCTGGTTCAAGACGATCCACAGACTGCCTTTTCTTTGTATAAATACACCAAGACTCTTCCCGAATTCTGGGGCTTTCCCTGCCCTGTGGACACGAGAGTAAAACAGCTAGAAAACACCCGAGACAAGCAGAGATTTGAAAAAGGACGATCTGCCCTAAACTCATTTAAAATGTTTTTGAATTTCAAGAGTTCTCATAGCCAATTGCTGTATTTATATCTGTGTCATACGCATTACTGTGAGTCAGAGGATGGTCTGACAGGGGACAGACGAAGGTCACAGCTCAGGACTCTGACTGAGGAAGAGGAGGGCGTCGGGGAGCCCCGGAACAGTAAGGACGGGGTGCAGCTTCTGGCGCCCCTGTTTGCCCGCACACACCCACTAACCGCCCGCCCGCGAGTTAGCGTCCAGCCGCCTGGGAGCCCTGCCGTGTTCTACGCGTCCACGAGGAAGGAAGAAAGGAGAGAGGGGGCTTCTACTTGCATTTCGAGGCTCCTTCCCTGCACTGTGCTCTCCCCAGTCCCCTCCGTGAGACACCCCCTCCCCTGCCCCCCGGACCTCCCAGGCCATTCCCAGAGGACCTTCCTTCTGGGCCTCTCCTGCCACCTGGAGTCCAGGTGAGTGCTTCTGCCAGTGACAACTGCTTGGACACTAGCCCTAGTCCCAGCCTCTCCTAAACAGCCATGGCAGATCTCATCCGTGCTCCCATAAGGGGGGTGCCTCTGATCCCAGGAGGAGAGGCGGGGGAATCGGCAGGCCCGCTGCAGCGTCCTGTGCGGTGATGAGCTGGACCTGGCTCCTGCAAGCCAGCTGTTAAACATGTGGCAACCTCAAGTCACCCGTGGTGAGCTCATTTACACCCGGAGCCAGCAAACACGGATCGGGCATCCGCCCCGGCCCACACTCCCACCTGCTCTGGTTTTGCTGAGCCAGTTTGCCCTGGAGCCTGCAGCCCCTCCTGCAAGCTTCCTCTCTCCTTCTCAGCTCTCTGCCTTTTCTCTCCTCTAACACAGATGCGGGCAGCCTCTGTGCGCCAAGACCCGAGGAACCTTCCCTCCCATCCAGATGACATCCCCAGGGATGGAAGATGGATTTAACCAAGGACAAAAAAACAGAGCTCTCAATATGAAAACGCTTTTCGTTTTTTCTCCCTCTCCTCCCGATAAAAGATACATAGGGGACGTGAAGTCCTTTCAGCGATAGATTCACAGTGGAGAGATTTTGAAATGCTATTTATTTTTCCCGTCAAAACCTTCCCCGTCTTATTATTTTAAGAAAGTATGATTGTACCTGAAAAGTATTTCCCCATCCGGTCGAATGTTAAGGATCCTGCCAGATAAGGGAAAAACAAGGCCCCCCAAAGGAAGCATTTTGGGGGAATTTTCCAGCACTGTCCAGAAGGGAGGAGGTTTAAGTGTTTTTCAAAGTACCTGTTTCATGATCTGACAGGCCCAAGAGAAATAACAGAAGTGTGTTGCTGGCCTGAGAATCTGGCAAGCGCGCACAAACAGGCCTCGGTAACTGGGTCACAGCACCAGCCCCCAGGAGACCACAGCCAAGGTCAGTCCCTCTTTCCCTCGTAACGTCCAGTGAGGCTGACATGTCGCACCGGCAGCCTTTCCTGTGTCATTTACAGGTACTGTTAGCAAATCACAGCTCTGCGGCCGCTCAGACAGGATTTCTCAGCAGCCTACGCAGCACACACAAAGGTTTCCGTAACGTTGGAGACCTTTTTTCCCCCTCTTAACACGTTTCCTCCATGAGTGCTTTTCCCCAAGTCGGGCTGCGTCGTGTCCTAAGGAAGACTCGTCAACTCAACTGGCAGAGGAGCGCCGGCCCCTCCCACGGGCCCGGCGCTGGCTGGCTGCTGGGCACCCAGCTGGGGACGTGACCTGTGACCCGAGGTGGCTCACAGTCTGATGAGAGGCCTGCTCAGAGGTACTTTCTAGATGTTATGAGAAAACAGATGGCGGCAGCCACACCCAAATACCCCAAGAAAATCCCCGTCAGACACTTAACTCCAGAGGGACTTTTCTGGAGAATCTTCTGTCTTCCGCACTAGACGACCCACCTGAGGACAGCCTGACTCTCCTTGACGCGCGCTTGTGTCCACAGCATCACCCACAGCGTCTGAAACGTATTTGTTAAATGACTGAGAGGACTCAGGGGGCATGTGGTTTTCAAAAAATGCTATAGCTCTTCAGTGGGAAAGAGAGCGCTTGCCGGTAACCTAAGAGAACAGGCAGCAAGGAAGGTCCTCTGCGAGCGGCCTGGAGGTTTCGGGCGGATGCCCCTCCAGGAGGGGCTTGGGGAGAGCCCACCAGGAAGGGCACCCAATACACTGAAACCGAGAGATAAGTGCCCCGCGATTCCTTGGATTCCGCTGTAAAGTGCGTGGCGGTCGGCTGCCCTCCTCTGCGCAGCTCCCGCTTTCAGAGAGTTTAGCTTCCGTAGAAGAAAGAGGGGGTGGAGGGCAGGAGGAGCCATGTGACCAAGAAGGCGGCGGGTGGTTCCCTGTGTCCCAATATTCCCCAACATGGAGAGAAAGACCAGGCTGGTGTTCAGAAATGAACATCGGTTCACCAGGAGATTCCTGGAGTCACCAGTGCTTGTCCAGGAAGCCCCAGCCACCCAAAGGACCCGGCACCATACCCAGTGAGACGGGCCCAGAGCAGGTGCCCTCCACGGGGTGGCACCAAGAGCCGTGATGAAGGAGGTATTTGAGTCCCACAGAAGAATGCTTGGCAGTGCTGGCCAGTCAGAGGGCCGGGAGCCCCCCGTCGGCTTGCTAATCTCCCAAGAGCACCCCCCCCCCGCCGTGTATTCCACGGCAAAAATGTTGTGACTTCAAGTATTGCCTTATGGAGGGGTTTTTCTGGACTGGGGGATTTCATAGAAGCTGTGCACATTTGAAGCTTCAGCTTCACGAAGAGATTTTTATTTAGAAAGACTATTCTGTCAGAGTGTGGATTTATGAGACACAGGAGAGGACCAGGCTGGACCTGGAGACACCAGTTAAGAAGCAGTTAAAATGACGGTGGAGAAGATAGAGTGAGCCTCCGAATCCAGGCAGCAGCGGTGCAGCTCAGAAGGGGGCACATTTACGACACCTTGGCGGGGAACCTGCCCAGCAACTGAGGTGAGACGGCGGGGGGGACCCAGGGTGGTCCTCCTACAGCACGGTGGGTGACGGGGAGTCAAGGGGGAGATGCAGGTTTGGGTGCAGGAGGATGGACATATTGGGATTGACACCAGGGAGACAGAAACAATAAAAAGAAAAGAGAAGACGTAGTTCAGAAACAATATTAAAATTCAGAATTGTAGCTGCAGATGTGTATCTCTAAGCACATGTTTCAGGCGGTCGAGTATTACTTCATTCCCTTCCCTTCTCTTGTTTTCCTTTTCAGGAATGTGTGAACACTGCTTCCTGACATAACTCCATGTATCTGCTTCGCAGAGCCAGTCGGCGGTTCTAAGAAAACACTGCGTGTTGCGTTTGTTAACTTCATTGAGAAATGATGGGGACCGTGGTGACCGTCTCCACCTTTGTTGACAGAAAATACCACCACCGGCTTGCAGCCTCGCCCACTAATCCCCCAAAGAGCAACCTCCAAACAGATCTCCGTACTGAAGATGTGCTGGGTTCCTACGTGAAAAGGGGCTTGATTTACTTGGTCCAGCTCAGCGTTTCTCGACAGCAGCACTATTGACATTCGGGGCCGGATGACCCTTCCTTGAAGGGGCCGCCCTGTGCACTGTAGACAGAGGCAGGAGATAGATGGGCCCCAAGCTAGGCATTTATCACTGGCCTCCCGCTTACATTGCATGGGGCGGGAAAAAGTGGGCTTCGGGCCGGACACTTACAACTAGCCATCTGTTTGCACTTCCTGAGACAGGACATAGATGGGCTCCAGCTTAGACATTTACAGTCAGCCTCCTGTTTGCTCTCCAAAATGGAAGTAACAACAGAAACGGGGTAAAGAGCCAGGCTTTGTCTCCTGCAGGAGCAGAGAGGGGCTAGCCCTTGTCTGAGTACTAGATCCACAGGTCACATAATTCCCATCCTTGGGGCAAGGGAGACACTGCACATGCACAGAAAGGCTCCTTGGGGGTCAGAGAGGAGGGGGCACCACCCCAGAATAGGTGATGCTAAGGCCGTCCCATAGGCCTCTGGGCTGAAACCCCATCTTGGAAAAAAGTTGGGCACGCATGCTGGGGAGGGTCCTAGGGCAGGGCAGGTGTGCAAAAAGAAACCAGGTAACCGGCCAGAGGTGAGCAGAGACCCGGAAGAAGTGCCCTATGTAGATGACCTCACCGCCTCTTTACTGGGCTCCTCCTCGCTAGGCGGGACGCCCCCACCCTTCCTCTCCGGGTGTGCCCCTCTGCCTCGCTGCTGTCTTAACTAAACAAACTGTTTCTCTGTGTGCTCTCCCACCTGTTGTGCTATGGCTCTAATAATAAACTCTGTACCTGTTTTTGCAGTTTTTGCCTCCGTCAGAAATGCCTTTTTCACTGGGGGCAAGAGCCAGGGGGTCTGGTGGCGAGGGTTCCCGGTTTTCATCCAGGCTGCCCAGGTTCAATTTCTGGGCAGAGAGTCAAGATCTCACTTCACGCCACCGCCCACCGCTGCCTCTGCGAGACCCAGGCCGTTGAGCATCCGCCCACTGGATGCCAGTTGCACTTCCCTGAATTATGACAACCAAAAATGCCTCCAGAGACTGCCACTAGCCTTCAAGGGGGGACAGGGGCCCCCAGCTGAGACCCAGTGCAGCAGACTTATTCAGGCCGGGAAAGCTTGATAGCAGGAGACAGAGAGAGAGAGAGAGAGAGAGAGAGAAAAATAAGTCTTTGGGATTGAATCTACCGTGGCCCAGGGGATACAGGAAAGAGCTTGAATAAAAATGAAAATGTTTCACCAGCAATTTTACAGAAGTTCTCCAGACCCGACTGTGATTACGTGTCAAGTCAGAATGAGAATTCAGGTTGTTCCTGTATCCCACACTCCCTGATGCCACACCAGCCCAGAGACTATGTC
Organism: Physeter macrocephalus; assembly: GCF_002837175.3. Taxonomy (NCBI): domain Eukaryota; kingdom Metazoa; phylum Chordata; class Mammalia; order Artiodactyla; family Physeteridae; genus Physeter; species Physeter macrocephalus. The sequence continues at coordinate 106,663,212 of NC_041231.1, read as the reverse complement.
CTCCAGCGAGCCGGAAGGCACCCCAACTGGGATCCATGGATGCACTTCAGGGGACAGTGCACACACCCCTGATATTATTGTTATTATTAATTATATTACATATTAATTATATATATCATATTGATCATCTATTAACGTTGTACACATGGCAATGTTCCAGGACACTTTCACCAGATCGTCAAAGAAACCTGAAACAGAAAGACGCTAAGGACCACTTCCCTAAAGTATGAGCCACTACTTCCTTTCTACATAAGGTCACATAGCCTTTCAGAGCAATGAAATATATTCCCCCTAAATAATTCCAGAAGATGTAAGGTCCGTTTGTGTCATGTTCTTCTTTCACTATGCATAATCACACACACAAAATGACCCATTTTTCAAAAAGTTCACTTAGACAGCTGCATTTCAGTTTTAAGTACACTTTTAGCCAAAGTTTAAAATAAAACAAGGTAGAAATCCTTGGCCTTTTTGTGAGACAGAATTGTAGTCTTACCTTCCTTATCAGAGATGCAATTTTGCTATATAACACATTGAGGTTCTGGTCCAGAGAAGGTAACCTGTGACTTGATTTCTCCCGTGACACTGGGAAGTGCACTGTCCTCCACAGCCCAGTTTTCCACCCAAGGCTGCCCTTTCTTCATCACCACGGTGCCCCTCCTGCCACCTGCAGGCCCCACTGGCTCTCGTGAGCTGGTGTGAAGGTGTGAAGAGATCAGCCCTACGGAATCACAGGAAAAAAACGGACCTGGTTCTTCCTGTGTGACGGGCACACACCTCTGGGCCATCTGGGCAGCCGTGTCTCCTTTTGTTCCCAGGAAGACCACGGCCAGGGCAGGGGAGAGACTCAGGGGCAGGGAAAGCAAGTTTCCCGAGTTGTGCTCTCTGCCCAGCGTTCTTCAGAAACTGACGGCAAGAGTGCCGCTCGCCCATCACACAGGCAAGTCAGTGATCCTGGGGACCATGAGGGAAGGTCTGGAGCCGTGCCTTGCTGTGGTCACCTGGCCATCCGCACCCCTGCCAGTGGACACCGGCTGTGGTCAGCAGAATAAGGACCCCTCAAAGATGTCCACGTCCTCATCCCCCAAACCTGTGACCGGATCACCTTACGTGGCAAGAGGGGCTTTGCGGATGTGGTCAAGTCAAGGACCTGGAGAGGCGGAGATGGTCCTGCATTGTCTGGGGGGCTTGATATACTCACGGAGTCCTTAGGAGAGAGAAGCAGGAGGGTCAGAGGCAGAGAAGGAGATGTGGGGACAGAAGGAAAGGTCAGAGGGACGTGAGTATGTCAAGCAGCCTCTAAAAGGCGGAAGAGGCAAGGAAATGGGTTCTCCTCCCCTGGAGCCTCCAGAAGGAGGCTGTTCTGAATCTCTGAGCTCCAGGATTGTAAGATAATACACTTTGGTGGTTTTCAGCCGGGAAGTCTGCAGTAATTTGTTACAGGAAACTAATATACCTGTTCATTCACAAGCAGCCAATCCTAGCTGCCTGGGCTCATGACTGGTGACCCTGGGCAACAGGACACCTGCGGACTGGAGACCCCCTTCCCTTTACGGCACTCCTCTGTGCCGGCGCCATACGTGCTCATCTCTTGGACCCCTATAAGCACACACTGGGGGCGGTACTGGGGTGACCCTGCTTTAGCTACGGGGAGACGTCACTAATGAACCTGCCGTGTGACTCCAGAGCCCAAAGCGTGACATAAAACCCACGAGTGGCTGGCTCGCCTTCGCTTTGGTGTCTGGATTATCATCATCAACAGTGTTCTACAAATAAAGAATACAGCTCTCTGCAAACAAAAACTACGTTTCGATCCCCACGTCATCAGCTGGGCAGATTTCACCAAACCTGGAGGGTAGGTTTGAGCCAGTCCAACCTAAAATGGGGCTACAAGGAAAAGATAAACTTTACTTTGAATCTGGGGGACCCCGAAGAGACATACGTTTTTTACTCGAGTGGCTGAAACTCTGCTGGGCGGCCTCCGGGGGCACCCGGCAGGGATGACAAAAGCCAAGCTCGAATCTGCAGCCCTGGGGAGGGCGCTTCCTCTAGAGGTGCTGATTGAGGGCCAGCCGCCAGCACTCTCCTGGAAGCTCTGATGCATGCACCCAGGTAAAAGAAGCAGCAGGACCCATCCTATGTACCCTGGAGAACAGGCCAAGGGGAAAAGGTGCCCTGAAAGAAGCTCTGTTACTAAATCAAAAGTTATTACACTCTCTCACTTCGTCCCAGCTTACCCTTCCCCCTCCCCGTGTCCTCAAGGCCACGCTCTAGTAGGTCTGTGTTTTATTCCCATCCTATCCCTAGGCTCTTCATGACATTTTTTTTTCTTAGATTCCATATATATGTGTTAGCAGACGGTATTTGTTTTTCTCCTTCTGACTTACTTCACTCTGTATGACAGACTCCAGGTCCATCCACCTCACTACAAATAACTCAGTTTCATTTCTTTTTATGGCTGAGTAATATTCCATTGTATATGTGTGCCACATCTCCTTTATCCATTCATCTGTTGATGGACACTTGGACATATATTCACTACCAAACGTAGGGTGGATAGCTAGTGGAAAGCAGCCGCATAGCACAGGGAGATCAGCTAGGTGGTTTGGGACCACCTAGAGGGGTGGGATAGGGAGGGTGGGAGGGAGATCTTAGGTTTCCCAAGCCCTTTGCATTTGTCTCTGATCCTCAACTTTCTTTTATCTCCTGAGCCATGTTCTGTGCTTTGGCTGTTGCTGTAGGTTCATATAGAGCTTAATCAACAGCTATTTGTGACTTACGTTGTAAGATACGAAGTACGCTTAGTACCACTGAATAGTATGACCTCGAATCATTAAAAAGTTGAGAAAAAAGATTTTTATTCTTCTTCCTTGTTTTCTCTTTTTCCTACTCCTCTTCCCACCCCCATATTATAGATGAGGAAACAGACTCACAGTGGTTGAGCCTGATCCCTTCAGCTCACCTCATGATGCTTCTAAAGAAAATAATAAAATCTAAGCCCATAGTTTTCAATTTCTTGAAGTGTAAGTATTACTGTGGCATCAACGTAGTGACACTCTTTTGAAGTGTGTCCCCTAGAGTTGCTCAGGATAGAGGTGTCCTTAGCTATGTGCTGGTTGGTTCCATGGGCATCTGAGCACACGCCCTGTGCGGTGGCGGCAGGCACCCTGTGCTGGCTTCCAGTCCCACTTCTGACACCACTGGGCCGGTAGCCTTGAGCAAGTAATGTGCCACTTTGAGTCTTATTTACTCATCTTTATAGGGTAGGAATTCGGTTATGACACTGTTTCCCAAACTGTTTTACAGAACTCTGTGGCCTTTGATGTTTTTCCAGTGTCTTCAGAAAAACTGGAGACCTGGTGTGTACTTCAGACTGTGTGCTTCCGGGTTGGGTATTCAGGCTCATAGGCACATGAGAGGCTCAAGTCCTGGGGTAAAGATGACTGCTTAGCATCATGTAACCCACCATTTTCTAAGCTCTGTGAACATGGAGCCTCTCCCTGCCCTCTCTGTGGAGGGGGATCCTTAAATATATTGGAGTGTCCTATAGTACATAGTCTGGGAAACACTGGACTAGATCAGGGGTCTGCAGACTACAACCTGCAGCCCGTATCGGTCTTGCCACATGTTTGTATAAATAAAGTTTTATTGGAACACAGTCACAGTCACTCACTTACAAATGTCTGTTGGCACCACAGTGGCGGAGTTGTGTAGTTTAGGAGAACCGTACGGCTCACAATGCCTAAAATATTTACCATCTGGTTATTTACAGAAAATGTTTGCCAACTTTTGCCCTAACCTCAAAGTGATTCATGAACATGATTACAAAAAAGTCAGATGGTTGTGAAGCACTAATAATGAAAAGACAGGAGTCTTATTCTCCACAGGCAACACATTTTTGATGGCTCCTGTAGTGCTTATTACTTCTATAACTAACAACATATTTACTCAGCTCTCTTTGATATATCTGCTTTGAGTTTCATCTGTTGACACTGCCGGCTGTGATGGATGGAGCCCACACACGCGCACACAGGCATGCACAACTTCCTAGCTTTATCGCTACATGAATTTCTCTGTTGGTTACCTTTGCAATTTAAAATTTAATATTCATAAAGATGCAGACATAGAGAATGGACTTGAGGACACGGGGAGGGGGAAGGGTAAGCTGGGACGAAGTGAGAGAGTAGCATGGATATATATACACTACCAAATATAAAATAGATAGCTAGTGGAAAGCAGCCGCATAGCACAGGGAGATCAGCTCGGTGCTCTGTGACCACCTAGAGGGGTGGGATAGGGAGGGTGGGAGGGAGACGCAAGAGGGAGGGGATATGGGGATATATGTAGATGTATAGCTGACTCACTTTGTTATACAGCAGAAACTAACACACCATTGTAAAGCAATTATACTCCAATAAAGATGTTAAAAAAAAGTTATTACAGTTTACTCTTGGTTATTATAAGCTTAGCAAATTACTGTAAGTCCAGGGCTAATGTTTATTTCCATTAAGCCTTACTTAATAAGAGTAAGGTGGTTTTTTGACTGGGCTACAACTTGATAAAATATTGAAGTTCATCAATGCACTCCTGTTTCCATGAGTCACCTTGCTTTTGAGGACATTTTGGGAAATGAAGAGACAAATCATCTATAATCCCATAAACCTACAAGCTATTTTTCTCTATTATTTTATCCTTTTTTATATGCAGATACATATTTTTAGCTCATAGTTTTAAAGCCAGGTAAGAAATATATGTTCCAATTTGGGAATTTAGAAGATAAGCCAAACAAAGTTACTGGAAACTCCACCCAGAGATAAGGATCATCATACACAGATTCATTTATTTTTTATTTTTTTAGATTGTGGTAAAACACACATAACAAAATTTATCATCTTAACCATTTTAAGTATACAGTTTGAGACACTGTAACATTAAGTACATTCACGCTGTTGTGCAACCATCACCTCCAACCTCTCCAGAACTCTTTCCAGCCTGCAAAACTTAAAATCTGTCCCCATTAAAAACTAACTCCTGGGACTTCTCTGGTGGTGCAGTGGTTGAGAGTCCGCCTGCCAGTGCAGGGGACACGGGTTCGAGCCCTTGTCCGGGAAGATCCCACATGCCGCGGAGCAACTAAGTCCGTGCGCCACAACTACTCTGCCTGCGCTCTAGAGCCCGTGTGCCACAACTACTGAGCCCATGTGCCACAACTACTGAAGCCCGACTAGAGGAAGCCCGCGCGCAGCAACGAAGACCCAACGCAGCCAAAAGTAAATAAATACATTTATTTTTTTAAAAAAACCTTACTCCCCATTTCCCTTTCCCCAGCCCCTGGAAACCAGCCTTGACTTTCTGTCTCTGGATTTGACTACTCTACATACTAACACAAGTGGCATCACGCAGTATTTGTCCTCTTGTGACCGGCTTATTTCACTGAGCGTCGTGTCCTCAAGGTTCCTCCACGTTACAGCAGGTGTCAGCTTTACCTTCCTTTTCTTAAGGCTGAATGAGTTTCCTTTGTATGTGTAGACTACATTTTGTTTACCCATTCATCGTTTGAAGGACACATGGGTTGCTTCCACCTCTTGGCTGTTGCGACTAATGCTGCTATGAACACGGGTGCACAGATACCTCTTTAAGACCCTGCTTTTAATTCTTCTGGGTACATACCCAGAAGTGGAATTGTGGCTCACATGGTACTTCTGTGTTTAATTTTTTGAGGAACTGCCATACTGTTATAGATTCATTTTCATAAGCAGATGATTCATCATCTGATCTTTCTTCTAGTTTCCCAGTGGACAGCAAGGTGCTTGGCACTACAGTTTTGGAACTGCTCCTTGACGCCTGGGAAGGGCCTTCTGCATCTCTGGGGACAGCATGGGAGGAAAGCAGAGCTGGACGGGTACGACTGGGGGGGCTGGGGCACAACTGTTTCAACCAGAGCATCTCCGCTGTTCAATGTTTTATTTTATGCTTCCTCCTAAAATAGTTTGAGAGGAAGTGTCTCACATTAGAAAAATAAAGTGTAAAGGCCACTCTCTAAATATATAACAGCAGCCCAAACCAGTGCAAATTGTTTTAAGTTTTGCAAAAGTGTGTGTAAATGTCAAGCAAGAGAGCACAATGGCGGCACTGTTTGCACGGCTGTGCCCGCCAGTATTCGGTCAGTTCCTCGGTGCCCTCGGGTCACTAAGCCTCTCTGGAGCCCCTGGCTGCTCGGGGTGAGCGGGGCCTGTACGGGGTTGGGGAGAGGGCGCTGCAGCAACTGGAAGGCTGGCCTGAGGGCCCTGGGAACTCCCACCCCACCTTACACTGGAAGACACTTCCGGAAATAAAGGGCTGGGGCCAGAGAGGCAGAGTCAAATTGGAAGCACTGGGCCCACCAGCTGTGTGACAGCAACTAAAGAGACCCAAAGAGGGAGAGGATTCAGTAAAACAGAGATGCCAGAGACACAAACAGAATGTGCATTGACCTACCTGAGCGTGAGCGCCTTGCCACCTGGATGAGGCAGGCACAGACCTGGGCCGGGGTGCGCGTGCGTGTGCCCGTGTGTGCGCATGCGTGCGCGCACGGGTGAGATCGTCCTGTCTGACAGGTGAAGGGCTGAGCTGCAGGATCCCGTCCATCTCAGCTTCTCGTTGTAACTGCTGTCCGACCCTCGCGGTTGTCCACATCTGGTCTCTCCTTGCCTTTCTCTTCCTTCAGCTCACGTCCTCGCCTCCACCCTTTCCAGCATCCGGGTGCTGTGGTCAGTAGCGGGGACGACGCACAGGCGTGCACACACGCACACACACAAACGCACACAAGTATGCCTCTGGGGTGCGTCCAGGTCACACGAATGTCAGCAGGGCTGGAGGAGGTGACAGAACGACTCTCTTCCCCCTCCACCCCGTCCCATTTGTACAGTAAAGCTTTCGAGAGGGTTGGAAGCGTAAACAACACGAGCTGCCCCGAAATCTGAAAAGGCATTCATTTCAATAGAGCAGAAAACGGGACCCGTGGGTGGCAGGCCAGAGCGCTGCCACGTCATAAACACGCTGTGCCACTAAAGAGAACTGGTATCATTTGCAGCGACACAGATGGACGCGGAGGTGATCGCACTAAGTGACGTAAGTCTGACACAGAAAATCAATATCATATGCCATCACTTGAGGAATGGAGTATTTCCTGCCATATCAGTAAACAAGGAACGCCACGGTCATCAGCAAACGCAGCCACCCCAGGCGGCGAGCTGGCGGGCCCTGAGGAAACTCCGGATGTGAAAACACGGGATCCTGGCCCCAGACAGCTGAGGTGCAGATCCAAGGAGTGATTTCAGTGAGCCCAGACGCTTGCATCTTTCCATACGTGGAAAAGCGCTACATTCCTTACCTTGGGAGAGCTGGTTTTCTTTAATTTACAATAATATTCTGACGTTCAGAGTACCTGCCCTTCGTTGCAAAACTTCTGTATAACCTGACTCCCCCTCCCGCCCGCCACTGCCTCCTCGGAGCAGTTCTCCTAGGGTTACTTGAGATGCTGCCTCCCGGGCTTAAGTCCTGAACATTTCCGCCCAATAAAACATAACTCTCGACTTTTAGGTTGCGCGTATTTTTCAGTGGAATCTTACATGTGGAATCTAAAAGAGGACACAAACTTAGTTACAAAAGAGAAACAGACTCACAGACATAGAATACAAACTTATGGGGAAGTCTGAATAAAGAGCACACATAGAACTCTCCTTATATGTTTAAGGGGAAGAAAATGAAAATCAGATGCCATAGGTCCTGACCTGGAGCTCAGACCCCAGGTGAGGCCAGGTAGGTGAGTACCAGCTGCCAGGGAGCCAGGACTCTGTGTCTTCCGGCCTACGCTGGCCAGAAGGGAGTCTGTGTGGTTTCCTGCAAGAGATGTGCTGACGCCAACGCGGCCCCTTGGTCTGCCACCTGGAAGGCCAGGCAGAGTTTAAACCAAGTTGGAGGTGAGCACCTTGGAGTTTTAGGAAGAGCAGCTGGGGCCTGTCTGCAGACCGGTGCTGGGGCCTAGCGACAGCGGGCGGCAGGGAGAAGGGTGCAAACAAAGAACAGAGAGCTTGCTCACCACCAAGTCCACGACGGTTAAACCGTCAGACACTGCACGCCCGGCCGACCCACCACCATGCACCCTGAGAGGGGCTCAGGAGGAGAACGGGCTGGGCACCCTGTGCTCTGCAAAAAAAATACCTCAGGAAGAACTGTAATGACCCCAGATTCCTGCATCTTCCCACACAGAGAAAAGTACTAAAATCGCTAACTCGAGATATCTGCTCTTCGTGACTTGCTCATCTTTCACCAAGATGTATGCTTGCTGCATGCATTCCCTGTAGCCAAAAATTGTTTAGAAAACATCTCCTCCCCTCCCTCTTCAGACAAATTCCCTTGAAGCTTCTGAGAGGCGGTCTCCCAAGCTACAGTCCTCAGCAAGGTCCCTGAATGGAACGAAACACTAATAACCGACTATCAGAAAGAGAAAGTAAGAAAACAGTCCCATTTACAATTGCCACCCCACTCATAATGGCAACGTCTCCTCAGTCTGTCTCTCCCCACGGCTAAGTGGCTGGCTTGGGCTCAACAGGGAAAGCAGACCGGAGGCAGAATGAAAATATGCATCGCCTCGTTATGTGAGAGGGAGCCCAGCTCCTAATGACGGCAGTTAGGTCAGCGGAGGAGGTCTGGTGGCTGGCCTGGAACACGGCACAGCTCTGCACCTGAACCTCAGCATCAGCTGAGAACCGGGATCACGTCCCCAGCAGGTAACACGAGTGGCTGCAGACACCTTAGCCCCCTCTTTATCTCTAGTACCTGCAGCAGGATAGAAAGTCACCTGGCGTGTCCCCATAAAGTGGTCTTAAACTCTTCCGTTACTGTGAACAGGACCTGTCTGCTCGTCTCTGGCCCCTGGTGGCAATTAAGCATTTTGGGGGAAAGTGGGTGGTTGTGCATCTGAAGAGGTCTGTGACCGCAGACCCCTCTAAGTGCAGACGCAGAGGGAAATGGACTCACTTCTCACGGGTCTGGGTCCCCGGCTCTCCCCAGCTCTATGCTGCTTTCTGGGGGGCTCGCAACACGTTTTGGGACAGAACACCCGCGGAGGGTCTCTGCGGCCTGCTCCCCGTGGCTGCCGAAGCCTCTGCTTCTCTGTTCTCTCACGAGCAGGGGCCACTGAGCAGAGAGGAAGCACCTGCTCCCCCCGAGGGCCTGGGCACTGAGGGCGGAGGGGCGCCCCCAGAGCAGGGGCACTTGCCCAGCGTGAGCGCCCTCCCCCGAATGGCAACGGCAGGTCCCGGGGGCACGGGACATGCGAACACACAGACGCACAAGCGTTCTCGATCAGCCCCTTTATTTCTGGACTGGCGCCAAGGCCACTTTGGGTCGCAGGCACGGCACGGAGCACCGGGGAAAGCGGGCCAGTAGGACCCAGCGGGGCCGCGTGCAGCCGCCGCCTCCTCACGGGGAGCTGAGCCGGCCGCAGAACAGAAGCCCGCGGGTCTTGCTGTGCTGGATAAAGAAGAGGAAAGGGTGGTCGGCACAGAACCTGGGGGTGATCCTGGCGCAGCGCAGCATCATGACTGCGGCGGTGGCGGCGGCCGCCTCCGTGCCCTCCTCGTCGACCTCCACAAAGGCCTTGTGCGCGACCCGCGACAGGCACAGGTTCCCCCGGGACGACATCGCGGAGAAGTCCGCGCTGGCGCTCTCGAAGGCGTCGGTCATGCCCAGGGTGCGGAGGACGCCCTCCATGTCGTAGCTCTCCTCGAGCTTAAACTTGGGCAGGGACACCTCCACCTCCTCCTCCTCCATCAGGTCCGGCCTCGTCCACTCGAGGAATTTCTCATAAGTAACTTCCTTTTCCACCTAGAAGAGGTGAGCAGGAAGAGCTTCGGGTCCAGAGCAACGCTGCCCAGTGGGACCATCTGCCATGGCCCGCACGCGCCGCGCCGTGGCTTCGAGGGGCGGCCGGGGGAGTTGCGCCGGCTTCAGAAAGGGTTCCCGCTGGGAGGTGGGGAGCCTGCCGGGCGGGGATTCAGACGTGACCCCCTTCCCCCCACGGCGCGATTACCGCTTAGTTACCGTTTTCAAATCGGTGTTTTCATCGGGAAGCATGATGATCATATCGAGCTCCCTGCCGACGTAGGGAAGCACCAGAATCTTCGTGAATATCTCTCCGATGTAGGTCATTTTAAAGGTGGATTTCTTAAACATCATTTGCACAGGCTTCTCCACATTCTGTAAAGGAAATGGATAAACGTGAAGTTGAAACAAGACACTGGACGAGTCAGCAGAGCTGGCCACTCTGGGCCCCAGAAACACTTCGTTGGCTTCCAGACACCACACCAGTCCCCTCTCTTTTGCCAGCTCACCTTCACTGCTTCCGCCTCCAAACCCTGGGGCACCCAGGGCTCAGGCCTCATGCTGCTTTTCTGCCGGTGATCTCAGTCCCGCGACTTTAAATAGAATTCCCACATTTAAATTCCTGGCCGGGATCCGCCCCCCCATACTCCAGATGCATGTATTTTACCGCCCACTCAACACGTGCATTTGGACATAACAGAAACGTCCAGCGTCACCTCTCACACTGGTTCCTCGTGTTCCCCTCCACGGCTGCTCCATCTTTAATTTTCCCCATCTCGGTTGATGGCAACACCATTCACCCCAGGGTCAAAAACCCTGGAGTGTCCCTGACCCCTGTCCTTCACACCCCACATCTGACTCATTACAAACCACGCTGGCTCCACTTCTAAGACACAAAGCTTGTGCTTCCCACCCCCACTGCTGTCCGGCCAGCCCCGGGCATCGTGACAACTCCCAAGTGACCTCCCTGGTCCTGCATTTGCACAGGGGCTAGAGGGGTCCCGGGAGATCGGTGCCACAGCTCTCTGTGAGAGCTCAGAGGAGGGGTACAGAAACCGAGCTGGGGGCACTGCTAGGGAGGCTTCCAGATGCCGCTGGAGAGGAAAGGGGGATATACAGGTACTGACGGAATGAAGACAGAGACATGGGTAGGATCCAGGGCCACAAAGAGCTTCACGTGCCACAGTCTGGAGTTTGAACTTGATCTCAAAAGTTCTGGGAAGCCAGGAAGGACCCTGAGCCTGAGAGCTACACCGTGGGATGTGTGATACAGATAGAAGGCCCAGCAGCAGCACGGACCACGTGTGATGACACAGTAGAGGCGGCGCAGGGCGAGAAGAAGGCCCCAGGTTTGCCGGGAGACCGGATGCTGGGCTGCCTGAGGCCACACGAAGCACCAGTTACTTGAGGTCAGCCTTCTCGCACGTTCTGTAAACCAATGTGAACACGGGGACTGTTTCCAAGAACCTCCTCTGTTATTGCAAAATACCCACATTCACCTTGCTGACTTTGAACGGCCTTTGCTTGGTATGCTGCTTGTTAAACTGATTCTCCCAGTTTCCTTTGAAGTAGATGGCGTTCACGAGAACCAGACAAGTCACGGAGTCCACTGAACCTGGAGACAGCAGGTCTATAATTTTTCCTGAAAAGAAGAATTAAGGAACCAGTTAGCTAAAGGGCTTCCTGACGGAGGCATCGGGACGACATTCACTGGGCCGTCTTCTTGAGGGGTCAAGTGCACAGACAAAGGGGCTCGCCGTCCCCCAAACAACCATGTACAGGGAGACTGGCCCCTAAAACAAAGGCAGCGACAAAAACTTTTAAAGCTCTGGTCAGAAAAACACCATCGCTTGAATAAAACATAAAAATGAACACAGTAATATGTTATGCGCAGGGTAATTCACAGTGAGAGAGAAAGGAATGTTTCATGTCTACGCTTCAGGGGATTGTCCTGAAGGGGAGAGGCTGTAGCTTGTGTGGAGAACATTTCAATTAAGAACCGCAGGTGGATGAGGACTTAACCAAGTGTCCTGCAATGACACTCAGTAACCGCCCAGCACAAGCAGTGCTGGACAGGCAGGCAGCTTGAGACCTGCGTCCAAATTTTCCTTTACACTATTCGTGCCAAGCAAGATCATATTAACATTAACAACGACAACAAAAAAAGTAAAGTGAAGATTGTTCTGGAAGAGGTGCACCAAACATTGATGAGGACAGGGAAAAAGCTAGAGAAAATAATTATACACTGATGGTATTTCAAAAGTAGATTTTTAAAGTTTACAGCCATTCAGAGAAAAAAAAAATCATTCCTGTTTACATTTGATGGTCTTGTGAAGGAACTGACAATGAGATTAATTAAAATATTACGAAAACACCTCCTGTACAGCACAGGGAACTCTACTCACTACTCTGTAATGACCTACATGGGAAAAGAATCGAAAGAAGAGTGGATCTATGTACAGGTATAACTGATTCGCTTCGCTGTACACCTGAAACTACCACCACACTGTAAATCAACTGTACTCCAATAAAATTAATTAGAAAATACCATGAAAGCAGAAATAACAACATATCTTCACCTTCTGTCCTTTGGGCTACCCAGGTGTTTATGTGTTTCCTGGATTCCTCCGCAGCGCTGATAAAGTCGAGCTCTTCCATCTCTGCTTGGTAGAATTTGCGGCAGGAATCTTTGAAAGACTAGGAGACACAGAGCAACATAATCGCATGGCTACAGAAACAATCAACGCCAAGAGCTTACTTCCTCGCCACACCAAATCAGAACGCTGGTGATTTTATGGTTTACATATGCAATGTGCAAATGAATGCGAGGAATTAACCTTAAATCCCTTCTCAGTCTTCAGCTACATTTAATGATAAGCACAAACTAAGAAAAAGCATGGTCCGGAGGCCAAATAAATGCCGTGGACGCCGCACCAGCGAGGCCAGGACGCTGGCACCGAGATGAGCAGCTGCAGGGCCACGGCCGTGCCCAGCGGGCTCCTACCACGGGGAGGGCCACCGCTCCCTCGGCGTTTCAGAACCGCCGGCCGTGAACCAGGGCCCGTTGTCCCACGTTAACACGGGAAACCTGCACCCCACGCCACCACCTCCTCAGCGCTCGCGGTGAGGCGCTAAATCCACACCGTTCAGAAGGGTGCCACCTGCGGCTACGGGCACTTGAACTGCAGCTGGTGCCACTGGGGGACTGAACACTTCACCTGCGTTGAATTAACGACACGGGGCCATACGTAGCTGCGTGTCCAGTGGCTGCCATCGCGGACGGCAGTGCGCGGGGTCCTGCGTCACCCCACCCGTGTGCGTCTCAGCCCACCGGCCCTCTGCGGCACCACAAGGTCCCCCCTGCCATCTCCCCGCCGCCTTGGTCTCTACCTTCTTAGTAAAAGCAGCGAGTATGACTTACTGGGAGGAAATCATAAGTCTTCTCCCCAAAGAGCCTGTTGGCGGTTCTGAGCAAGTACTGTGTGCCGGTCCTGTTAACTTCGCTGAGAAGGTTCTGGAAATCCTGGTGGACGTCTCCACCTGCGCCGCTGCTTCTGCTTAGAGAAAGTGCCTGAAATCAAAAACAGATAAAAATGCACGACTTCAGTGCGCCCTGACTACAGGAAATGGACACAACACTAAAGTCAGCCTAAGGACCACACGTCCTCACCGCAGCTTAAAACGAGATTCACCCAGTTAAGGACGAGATGCCTCTTGGAAGCCACCCAGCCTCCCTCCCGCAGGGAGTCCGAGCAGCGACGGCGGAGCAGAAATGCCCCTTGGCAAGCCCAGCTCCGTGCGCCCACGCCCTGTGGTCTGCCTGCAGACAAGGCTGCCCGCCAGGCCTCCCGTCTCCGCACACACAGGCCGCGTCCTCGGGTCTGGGCTGGTCCCGGGACGTGCTCTGACCAGCAGAACACAGGAGACGTGACTGTTCCAGGCCTGGGCCGAAAACGGCCCGGCAGCTCCACGTTCGCCGTCTCGTCCCCCGGCCCTCACGGTCTAAGCAAGTCCCCGCTATCCCGCTGGGGGCCTCGCGGGCAGCCCTGAGGAGCTGACACTGCTCGGGGAGAGCTCCTCGCGGGAGGACGGAGGCCCCAGCCAGCAGCCAGCACCGAGGCCCTTCCTAGATCACGAGGGAGCTCAGCGGCCACCACGGGGCCAGGCCAGAGGCTGAAAAGCTACCATCGTCATTCCCAGCCACTCAGCTGCGGGGCGGTTTCTTTTGCAGCCATAGAATGTCCAGGCAGCCGTCCAGGCGTGGTTCTGCTGTAACACAAAGCTAGAACGTGGGTGCTGGCTTTGGACCCAGCAGCTGGCCGAGGCTGGAAGGACAGTGCGGAAACCACTGCCACCTGCAGCGGCGGGAAGGCTGGCCCTCCCTGGCCCCAGGGAGTCGTGTATCTGGCTAAGGAGATGCCTGGGAAGAATCCGGCATCGGCAGCCGCCTGGGAAAGCGTGAGGGAAGAGAAAGATGAGCTGAAGAGGGGGCTATTTCCTTGTCAAGCAGAATTTAAAGGAAATACTTGCAAGCCAGGACTTGCTGGGCGGAAAGTGAAAACGTTTCTCACTCCCAGCCTCTCCAGCTGGCAAATGATTCTGAAAGTAAGTGACGGCCTCAGGGCAAAGGTCAAACTCAAAGCACAGGCCTCAAGGGCAGGATGAGGACACTCTGTTCAACCTTGGAGACTGAGGCAGGGCCCCGAGACCCTCTCAGCCAGACCGAGGGCTTCAGGACACTGTCCCCCAGCCCAGCGGAGCCCTGCCTCACGAGCGTGTGCCGTGCCCCTGCTCAGGGAGGCAGAATTTAAGCCGCTATTAGAAACCCACACGGTTCAGAAGCAGCCTCGATCCCGGACACCCAGCCTCCAGAGCTGTGAGGAAGGAAACTGCTGCTGCTTAGGCCACTCAGCCTGGGACTCGTCCGCCTGAGTACGCTGACACCTCCCCACGGCCAGGCTGGTCCCTCCCTGTCTCTCCAGGGTGCGCCAGGAGTGGGGCGGCACATCATCGGTCTCTTTAGTGCACAGAGCTCTGCCCCCAGGAGTCTCAACAGCCCTGTTCCTCCTGGACTTGGAGCCCGAGCCCGGCCCCAGGAAGGGATGAGACCCTGGGCCTTGGGAGGGCTGTGAATGCTTGGCGGGACCAGAGGACAGACTACGGCTGCCATCGGTGGCCCCCGGGAGCTGGACCTTCATGCCCTGCGCAGCCTGCCTCGGGCTGGTCTGGGCTTCGCTGCAGGACTGGCCTCGCCAGCCGGGCCTCGGCCAGCACATCAGAGCAGAGGCTGGATGAGCGCTTGCTCGTTCAAGTGTGTCGTCCTGGAAGCCCGGTACTGAGCTGTCAGGAAGGCCCGGCCACCTGCCAAAGAGACATGGTGTGGGAGGCCCAGGGCACGGGGCAGCACAGAGGGAGTTACGTGTCAAGAGCAAGGCCTTTGGGATTTGAAACATGGAGGACCAACTCAGTTGAGAAAGTAACAGCATCTACCATCGCCCAGAACTGGTTTCAGGTACGTACCTGGGACATCTGGGCCGCGGTGTTTCCCTTTGCCCCCATGAAGACCATGGCCAGGGCAGAGGAGATGCTTATGGGTGAGATAAACACATTTCTCGAGTTGTCTTCACCCAGATGTTTCAAAAGGGTCAAAGCAAAGGTGCCGTTTGCTTCCGACAGAGCATCCATGGTGGCGAGTCTGAAACGATGGATTTAAAATCAGCGTCGCGTAAATTTAGGCTACGCGTCGGCCGTGTCTCACTCTGCTGTTAAAGTTACCACTGACACTTTGGTCCAGCGAGCAACTAGGTACAGGCACAAAACTCGATTTCTTTTGCGGGGCCCCTCAGAATTATTTTGTGGGCTTCTAACATTTAGTGAACACAGTTGAACAGTGATGCTGCTATAACACAGAGAGAGACAGTGGGAGGACCCACATCCTGGCTACTTGCTGGGGTGGAATCGGGGAAGGAGCCGTTGGCTTTTGCTTTCATTTCGGTATCGTTTGGTGTGTTTAAGGGCCTATATGTATTATTTTATAATTTAAAAATCATTCAAAATGATAAATCCAACCACACAGTTACACAAGAAAAGATGGTTGAATGTTTTTGTAATGTGGGAGCAAGGCCCCCATTTAGGATAACCTGAAGCCTTAAGGTAAAAGACAAATCAGATCACATACAAAGAGGCACCAAAGCCTTAAAAACAAACACCTCTGACGTCCAGTTCTCCTTCTATGAGACTTCAGCTTGTGCCAAAGCCCAAATCGAAGGCCCTGTCCCCAGGCCCCTGCTGCCCCCCCAGACCCAGGCCCTCCTTGCCCGGTTCTGGACGAGGGCACTTGGGGACTCACGCAAGAAGCACGGCCTCCAGCATCCCTGATGCAGTCAGACGTCACGACTCAGACCCCCCCCGCCCCCACCAACGCACAGGTCATCCTCTGGCCTGGGGACAGGGCCACCAAGACGGCCAGTCCACCAGGAGACGCTGCAGCCCCATGGCCCTCCATGAACTGAGTAAGGACAGGGGTGTAGGGCCCTGTGTGTGTTAGGTCTGCTGCAAGGTCACCCGGCCAAGGAGATGTCCCTCGAGTCCCCTCCCCACCCATCCAAGACTCTATTTTGCCGTCTGCACGCATTTCCCCCTCAGATGTTGAAGGAGAGTTGATTCAAATGGAAATGCCAACCGAAGAGACGCCATTAATAAAGCGCCCTGTCTCTGGTAACGTCCAGCAAATTTGTTTCAGGCTCTGACCTTTCTGTCACTGATCTCGAAAAGCACACGTGCCCTCGTCGCCCCCCCCCCCCCGCCACCAGGAAAGCACTGGCCTGGCCAGCCCACGGTATCTACTGGGGCCGTGGAGAAATCAGTGTACTTCTGTGTATTGTGTGAAGGGAATTAGAGCTGAAAGATCAATAGTTCTTCAACAGAAAGCAGCTTTGGTCTTAAATACTAAACTGGGAAAAACAAAGCAGCAGACTCAGGGAAAAAGGCACGGAGACCCGGTTCACAGTCCCAGCTCTGGCACCCCGAGTCAGTTACTCGATTTCTGTTCCCTGCATGAGGAAGGGGATATACCAGGTAATCTGCGTTCTGATGGGGTTCGGGGCAGGCCACCCTAAAATACTGAAACAGGACTGAAACGCTCTTGTGCCTTTTTTAAAAAAAATTTATTTATTTATTTATTTATTTTCGGCTGTGTTGGGTCTTCATTTCTGTGCGAGGGCTTTCTCCAGTTGTGGCAAGCGGGGGCCACTCTTCATCGCGGTGCGCGGGCCTCTATCGCGGCCTCTCTTGTTGTGGAGCACAGGCTCCAGACGTGCAGGCTCAGTAGCTGTGGCTCATGGGCCCAGTTGCCCCGCGCCATGTGGGATCCTCCCAGACCAGGGCTCGAACCCGTGTCCCCCGCATTAGCAGGCAGATTCTCAACCACTGCGCCACCAGGGAAGCCCTCTTGTGCCTTTTTAAAGCTCATCTTGTTTGCCTCATCTGAGCTTATTAACAGACTCATGATGTTTTACAAACAAGGTATTTCAATTAGTGGATGTCTGTTTTCTTCTTGGTGCTCAAATCGTCACAAGTGGGGGCTAGCGGGCTTCTCTTTAATCTACTTTATTTTGAGAGGTTCATCTCCAACACCCTCCCTTTACAACAAAAACAAGGTCTTACATCCATTTTGAATTTTTTTCCCAGTCCAAAGATACCAAGTTTCAGCCCCTCTCTTGGCTTCACGGAAAAGTTGTAAAGCACAAAACCGAACCCTTAACTCCTCAAGGAGCGCCTGAGTCTTGGTGCTGCTGCGGTGAAGCTGGGCAGATGTTTCCTTCCAAGCCCCTCACACACCGCGCTGTGAAGGGGAGACACCGCGTCAAGTTTTCATCCACCGCCCCACCCCCAACTTTCCTCAAACACAGCTGAACTCAGAGACGCCCACCCGGGCCGCAGGGGTCCCAGCCGGGCCGCAGGGGTCCCAGCCTCCTCTTCGCTTGTACCGATGTGGATCCACTGTCTGCCAGCCACGCCATCCCCAAGGCTCCACTCTGGACTCACTGCTCTTCAGCTTGAGTACTGCTGACCCCCCAGACACTCCTTTGGGCCCAACGTCTTCCTGCTTCATGGTCTACTCCCTTCTTTGATGAAGCGAACTGTCCAATAGCTTTCTTGACTTCTTGCATGTCTGAAATGTCTTTATTCTACCATCCCATATGATTGATGGTTTGGCAGCCTCCGAGATGGGCTGCATGTCACTTTACCTCTTGAGGTGCTTGGTTGGTCGCTTCCCAGCCTTCAGCTCTGCTGCTGGGAAGTCTGAAGATATTCAGACCCCAGCTCCATATCCCTCCTCCCTGCTCCCGGTCTTTGGAAGCTCGTGAAATCTGATCCTTACCTTTGATATTCTGATTGTCATTCAATGTGTCTGTCCTTCAGATGGGCCCCGTTTACTCATTTTGCAGTGCACTTGGTGGGCCCTTTCAATCTAACAAATCAAGAAAATTTCCCTTCCTCTCTGGGAACTGAACTTTTTTTTTTTTTTTTTTTTTTTCCATTTTTTGGCCACACCGTGAGGCATGTGGGACCTTAGCTCTTCAACCGGGGATCGAACCCGGGCCCCCTGCATTGGAAGCGCAGTCTTAACCACTGGACCGCCAGGGAAGTCCCCCTCTGGGAACTTTTAAGGCACTTGTCAGTTTCCTGCAGACTGACTGTTCTCTTTTTCTGGCCTCCTACCGGCACGGCACGGGTGGCAGGCACAGAAGCTGATATTTGTCGGGCACTTGGGACTGCACGCTGCTCTCTGCTCTCTGCATGCGGTAGAGAGCTCTGCTCTCATCTGCCCCCCTCTCTTCCATTTTCCATCACAATGACGTTTTGTTCCATTTTCTGGAAGATACTCATGATTTTCTCTTGCAATCTTTCTACTGATTTTTTCCAGTCTCAGCCATTATATCTTTAATTCCTAAGGACTCCTTGTTCTCTGCTGTTCCTTCTTTACTGCCTCCCCCACCCCACCCCGACCCCCCAGTTCCCTGGAGAACGTCAATCACAGTCTGTGGTGATGTCTTCTGCTACTGTGCTGGTGTTTATATTATTGGGGTCTCTTTCATACACAGGCTTTCCATAAATGCTTGACGATCCTGGGATGTCAGTCATATTTAAGAGGGAAACACAAAACGAGGTTGGAAACTGCTCACATGGCAGGATGTGTGCGATCAAGGGGTCAGGAGCTTTTTTTTTTACTGAGCAACCAGCAAATGGAGGAGCCCCCTGGTCTGGCTGCAGGCAGGGTAGGGGCTAGGGGGTTTCTAAGGGATCCGTAATCCCCTCCTCTCAGTCCAATGCCTGGGGGTCCCTGAGTTTGAGCATCAGATCCTGCAGGGGTGAGACCTGATCTCCTACTGGGTTCTGGGTAAGGCAGGGAGGGTGGCTGTCCGCTGCAGAGTAGATGGCCTGTGGGGGTCACATCGGTCTCTGCTACCCAGGCCCCGTTTGCTGCCCTGCACTTCACCCCTGCCTTTGCTGGCGCTTGGGCCCCAATGTTGAGCCTGTCCACCCCTTCTGGTCTGTTTCCCCTCCTCAGCACTCAGCCCCTCCCCTGGTCACTTCCCTCCTCCAAAACCTCTGACCTCTCTTGTCCACTCTTTGTCTCCTCTCTCCCTTCTCTGTCCTTGTGTTTTTGATGCTTCACAAGGCTCCTTCATTGTCATTTTAGCAGGGTTTTATGAAAGGAAGATGCTAAACACATGATCACAAATCTACAAACTATTTTTGTGAGCAGAGTAAAACATTAAAAGCCATTTCTTCGCCCATTACCCGGTTCCTCGGTTAATTGTGAAATAAATGTCCAAACTCCGAGTACCATTTACTAAGATCCTTCTTGTTTGTCCTGAAATGTGAATTTGATAATAACCTGCCACATAATCATAAACTGGTTTTCATTATCACTTTGCAATAATATATAAATCCTTAATAATTACTCATAAAACGATTAAAGAGGTCTTAATCCTAAAGAAGAAAGAAAAATAGGACCAAATTCAAACAGTTTACCATGAAGACATTCCAGATATCAAAGAAAATTATAGACAATCTAGTGGGGTTTTTATATTGAGGGATAGCTCTTCTCCATTCAATGCACATACCAGTAACAACAATACACATTTCACAGGATCACACAGCAAACACAACACCTATCAACAGCTTTCCAAGCCCCTACTTTTTTAGCTTCCGTAGATAAGATAGCCCAAAGTGTCCTTCATATACACACATGCACACACACACTTGCTAAATTCATCATATATTTCAAAATTATTTACAGCTTCAGTAACAATATGCCTTTTAAAATATATTTAATCATGAACATAAAAACCAGCATTAAGGTTTCATTAATGAACAATGTCGTGTGTGTGTGTGTGTGTGTGTTGTCTAATACGTAAACGGGATGATTCCTTCTACTTTATAGGTTTACTGTGAGGATCAGATAAACTAATGCCTGGCACACAGCGGGTATTCAATAAATGGTGGGTAGAACTACACGTTATTTTCTTTCTGCTGATGTCCAGGCCTGATCTCAGGTCCAGCAAGCTTGGCAGTGTAAGGTGTGTGGCCTTCCCTGGCGTCTAACCACAAACACTTGGTGTGATGTAGGCCACTCTTTGTAAAAACAGAAAAGAATGGTGATTCCACTCACTCTAATTTCACTCTATGGTTGCTGGCTGGAGTTACCCGCAATAAGCTGAACTGTAACAAAATGCCGTGGATTGGAACTGGCCTCATATACTGCTTTTAAATACTCAGCTTACACGACCAAGTACGACTACAACTGTGACCCTTCTCTGGGGTGACCTAAAGCCGGGGATGCAGGCACTCAGGAGCGGTGGGGAAGGGCGGGACACACCCAGAACACAGAACCACAGCCCTTCCTGCTAATCCCGGGCGCATCTCTGAGCCCGGCAACGCCGCCGCAGTACCTCGGTCCAGAGGCTACTTTTCACACGCCCCCTCCCCACTCGGCCATAAGGTACACCAACTGGGCCGGGAGGGACCGTGCCAACGCTGACCCAGCTTCCCCCTGCACCCGCATATTCCTGGCGGCATGTGAGGACTAATTTTCCATACTCTCTCCGTCAAAACGGAGCTTTATGGGGGGGGAGGGGAAGAAAGCAACTGAAGAGCCAACCTCATCCAGCACTTGCAACCCCAGGAATGACTAAAACCTCTCCCCGGTCCTCTTACCCCTAAAGATGCCGAAGCTTGTAACACTGAGCCTGCAGCGAGTTTAACAAACAACAGACGTGCCAGGATCTGGAATGGTCCTCACGAGTATCTTCGCAGGCCTGAGACCCCCGAAAGCGCCTGAGCGCCGGCCACCCGGTGGGCGGGAGACCCCTGGGCAGCGGGGCGGCCTGGGCATCCCCCCGGGCTTGTCTCGGGCCCCCGCCCCACCCCCGCCCGGGCTCCCAACGCCCGGCGCCCTGCGGCGCGCGCCCGCGGGGGGGTCACCTGTGTGCGCGGGGCCCGGAGTGGCCCCCGGAGAAGCTCGGCGCCGCCCCCATGCCAGCGTGGCCGAGACCGAGGGTCCTCTGCGTCCCGGGCGGCGGCGGCGGCGGCGGCCGCCACACTCACCGCGCCGTCACTTCCGCCGGATTCGTAAGGGAACCCCAGCTGGACGCGCGCCCCCACCCACTCCTCGGGTCGTCAGCGGTCACGACCCGGCCGGCCGCCCGCCTCCCCGCCTCGCGCGCAGGCCCAAGGCCGCGGCCCGAGCGCCCCGGACACTCACCGAGCGCGCGGCCAGAGCGGACGGGGCGGCAGCGGAGGAGACGACGGCTCCGGGGACCCCGAATAGCCTGACCTAGAGGCGGGCGGGGCGGGGCGGGGCCGGAGGGTAGGAGCGGGGCCGGGCGGGGCGCCGGCGCGCCAGGTGCGCCGCCGCGTAGTTTCCACTCCCAGGGTGGTGAGTGCGTCCCCGGGGCCGCCTGGGGCGTGGATGGAACGAAGGCCCGGCTCTCCGGAGGCGTTCAGTGGGGCGACCAGCGTGTCGCTGTGTCTTAGTCCAGAAAAGTGCCCCCCCTGGCACGTGGGTTTGAGTCACACAGCGCAGAGCAGAGCGCGCTCCTCCTGGGTGTGCAGAGGGCCCAGTTAGCCGACTCGTGTGAATCGGACTCCAGGGAACCGACAGATTACACAAATGCTATGGAATCCTGGTCTGCCACCTCGGAGCAGTCTTGGAGGACGGAAAGGGCTCTGTGACTGTAGTGGGGAAAATGCTATCCTCGCCTTCAAAATGATAAGTCCAATTTTGTAAACCTCAGATCGTTTAGTGCCTCTTCTGCCCTTAGCCTAAGCCAGGGGCTCTCAACATCGACACTATATTTACCTCTGAGCCGGATAAGTCTTTGTTGCAGGAGGGCTGTCCTGGCCCCTCTGCCCACTAGATGCCAGCAGCAAACCCTGCCATCCCTCCCCCAGAGTGACAGTTTTAATTTTATTTTTGGAGTAGTAAACATTGCCGAAAGTTCGAGATATCTCGCTTCTACGCTTATCTTCTCCAGTCCTTTTCACCCCAAAGTTTATTAGCTCAGTTTTATCCTTCCAGCTTATCTCTTGCAGAAATAAGCAACATAAATATATTGTGACATGAGAAATAAAATTGAGTCACTATGTCACCGGATTTTAAATGGAGCTGGAAGGCCATCACGGAGGTGGACTTATGCACGGCCTCACCAGGTAGAACGACAAACCTTTGAACGGGGCGGAACCACAAAAGCTCCAAGGACTCTGCAAGAACACCTGCAACTTGTCACAGTAAGACCTTCCCCTCCCTCTAGTGACGGCCTTAGCGATCAGTCAGGGTCAGCCAAGACTAGCTACTGTCACCATCGGCAGCTGAAATTCTTAGTACGGCAACCCTGCCTTCCGTGCCTTTAAAAGCCCCTGACTCCTTTTACTACTCCGAGTGGGACTCGGTTTGGGTTCCTACCCGAATCTGTGTGCCCCAAATTGCAATACTTTGATCTCAGATTATCCCTTTTGGGTTGGTTCTCGCCTCCAAGGTTTCTTCAGGTTAAAAAAAAAAGTATATGTATATATATTCCACTCCTTTCTTATCAAAAGGGTAGCATTCTATCTCTCCATCTGTCCATCCGTTATCTGTCGATAGTTCTGCAGCTTGCTTTTTTCACTTAACACTAAATTTTGGAGCTCTCTCTAATTTGGCACATAGAGATCATCCTTATTCTTTTTCAAGGCTGCACTGTATTTCATTGTGTGCCACTGATGGCCATTTGGGTTGTTTCCAGTCTTACGTCATTACAAATAACGCTGCCATATAAAACCTAGTGCTGGGCTTCTCAAACTGTAATGCACGTGCAAACGGTCTGAGGGTGTTGTTAAAATGCAGCTTCCACTATTTACAATAGCCAGGACATGGAAGCAGCCTAAGTGTCCATCGCCAGATGAATGGATAAAGAAGATGTGGATAGATGTAGATAATACTCCATTTATACAATGGAATATTAGCCATAAAAAGACACAAAATTGAGTTATTTGTAGATAATGATTGTAAGAGACTGTCATACAGAGCGAAGTAAGTCAGAAAGAGAAAAACAAATACTGTATGCTAACACGTATATATGGAATCTAAAAAAAAATGGTTCGGAAGAACCTAGGGGCAGGACAGGAACAAAGACGCAGACGTAGAGAATGGACTTGAGGACACGGGGAAGGGGGAAGGGTAAGCTGGGAGGGTGGGAGGGAGACGCAAGAGGGAGGGGATATGGGGATATATGCATACATATAGCCGATTCACTTTGTTATACAGCAGCAACTAACACAATAATGTAAAGCAATTATACTCCAATAAGGATGGTAAAAAAAATGCAGCTTCCAGCAGTTCACTAGATCCTGAGATGCTGCATTTCTAACACTCTCTCTGGTAGCTGATGCTGCTGGTCCACAGACCACACGTTCAGTAGCAAGAACTTGGTGTGAATATTGTTTTGTATGATTCCTAGAGTCTTAGAAATGGGATTGCTAGATCAGAAGTTAAATACAGATATATTTTTATTAGTTATTGTCAAATTGGAATTGTTAGGAATTGTTTCCTCTCACCAGCTATATCCAAGTGCTTCTTCACAGACTTACTAACAATGATGCCTGGATATCTTTGGATTTTTACCAGTTTGATAGGTGAGAAACATTGTCTCAGGTAGTTTAATTAGCATTTCCCTTATTGTGAGTGAGGTTGAACATCATATGCTTTTCATATGTTTAAAAGCCATTGCATCTTTCTGATTTATTTTTTACCCTGTGACCTGCTCCTGACTTCTGTTCATTTTTAAAAATTGTTTGGTCTTTTTCTTCTTGGTTCTTAAGTGCTCTTTATATATTAGCATAATTAGTCTTTGTGAAACGTCACACATATTTTCTCCCAGCTTCTCATCTGTCGCCTGACATAGCTTCTGGTGATTTTAGCATATACCTTTTTTATGTAGTCAAATTTAATTATTTTTCCTTTATGGCCTATAGATTTTTGCATCATAATTAGAAGTCTTTCTCCAGATTATAGAGTTCACCAGTGTTTTCTTGCAGTATTTGTATGGTTTTTTGTTGTTGTCTGTGTTTTTTTTTTTTTTTTTTTTACATTTAGACTGCTGATCCATTTAGAGTTGATCCTGGTGTTTGGGAAATGTAGATCCAATTTTTACTCTTTCAAATGGCTTTCCAGTTGTTCCAACTCCATTTGTTACAAAGTCTGTATTTTCACTGATGATTTGACAGGCCACCTTTATTACGCACCAAATAGCTGTATGCACTGTTTCTGGACCCATATCCTGTTTCTGTATGTGCCTCGTTCTGAATGTTATATCCAGCCGCATCTGTCACTCTTTCAACTACAGAGCTTCCATGATACGAGTTACTACCTGGTGCGGGGGCAGTCCTCCTCATCGCTCCTCTCTTTCAGGGTTTTCCTGGCTTTCTCTGCTTCTTTATTTTCCCATATAAACTTGAGAGTCAACTTGTCTAACGCTAAAAAAAAAAAAAAAAAAAAGTGTTGGTATATTTGTTAGAATCATATTGAATTTACCTGTGGTGAATTAACATTGCTTCCTGATTTAGTTGTCCTCTCTGAAGGGGCGCAGACTATGCCACCCCAGAATGTGCCCCTGTGCCATGTGGATTATTTTCGGCAGGATGGAACCAAGACCCAGCGGACTCAGGAAGACCTTTACCTCTCCCTTAACTGCCTAAAAGCATGTAGATAGGGGCCCGAGCCCAGAAAGAGAGCTGTGACCAGAGAGAACTTTCCACCTGAAAGACTCACCTGCACGGCGGGGCAGACATCTGCTCTCCTTAAGGTCCGGTGAATGTGCCCCGCCCGTGAAGCCCCGCCCTACGCCGTTCCTTAGCTCAGGATGGCACATAAGCCTCAACTGCCTGATTGTCTTTGGGTCTTATATTTTCCTGGGACTCCCATATATGAAACTAAATTTGTCTTTCTTCTGTTAATCTATCTTATGTCAATTCAACTATTAGACAAGCCGAAGAACCTAGACAGGTAGAAGGAAAATGTTGGTGCTCCCCTACATAGCCAAGAACATGCTGGATCTTTCTATTTGCTCAAATATTTTTTTTTGTTTTTCAGGACTGTTGAAGTTTCCTTCATAGAAGATTGGCACATTTATTATTTAGTTTATTCCTAGTTATTTTATCTTCAGTTATTTTATCTTTCTGGTGATATTATAAGTAAGCATGTTTCTTCCATTATGTTTTACAGCTGGCTTCTGTTTGAATAGGAGAACATTGTTTTTATGTGTTAACTTTATAACTTGCTGCCTTACTGAATTTTCTTACTATTTGGATTAGTTTTTTTTTTAATTGATTCTTTTGAGTCCTTGAGTCCTACAGCTATATTATATCACCTGCAAATAGAAATAGTTGTATTTCTTCCTCCAATTTTCATGTCTCTGACTGTTTTCTCTTGTTTGATTGCATTGGCTAATACCTCTGATAGAGTAAATTACTTAACCTACCTACATTTTAGTATGTTAATACCTAGAAAATAAAACAATAAGCACAGGAAGCCAGCATGACTCCACAAATGAACAAGCCATTCCTAACCTCATTTGCTTTTTCTAAAGATAGGTTTACTTGACAGGGAGACCTAGGCAGGGGTTCTGTAGACCAGCATTCTCTACCACCCTGTCTGGATTCAAATTAGGTTGGAGAACTGTTTCCAAATTATGTAGGCTAATAATTCTAGGCTCAGTATCCTTCTAGAAAGATTTCTCTTAGCATAAAGTTGTCGAATGCATATTTATCACATTTTCATAACTTAATATCTTAACAGGCTTTTAATGAAAAACAAAATCAAACCCAAAAGTAATCAGATATTTAAAAATAAATGATATGAGTACACAATTGAAGAACTACTCTGATCACAGGTCGTGTGTGACAAAGGCCTGGGTTTCAATTGTCTCTAACCAAGCATGAAACACCAGCTTGCTGTGGTATCACTGGAAATGCTTACAGGATTTCCACCCCCCCCACTGCCCCCCATTAGCCACTGATTTACAGAGGAAAGAGGTTGCTGGCATGCTCTAAACAAGACCCCTGGCAAACAGTCTCCAGAGCCTCACGGCTGAAGATCTAAAGGTTATCACTCCACCATTCCTCAGAGCTCTTCCGTGCTTTTCCTCCTCTCTTCCTTATTCCTGTTGTTTAGTCATTAACTCGCCGATGGAGAGTGTCACACTCTCTCTGGACCACAGGCCACGAGGAGGATGGAAAGGCAAGGAAATCCTGCATCTCACCCGCCTCTTTGTTTCCCTCAAGGCTTTTCCATGTTTGGACCTTCACTCACAGAATGAGCCGTGGCGGCTGTCTTGGAAGCTGAGTTTGGGGGTGTCAGTGGTGAGGAAAGAGCATCCCAGCCTGTTTGCAGAAGGACGCACACAGTTATTGCTCAGTAGGACTTGGTGATTCACTGGTGTCTAATGTTTACAGAATTCACTTCAGATATAGCAATGATGTCAACAAAAATGACTCCAGAGAATGCCGTCTTCTTTCTGATCCCAGCTAATTGGTCCCTGCTGACAACCTGACAGAACATCTGGCCTTCACTCAGCAATAAAATGGCATTTTCTTTCCCCAGATGTCCCTGGATGGGGAACTGGTTTGAAGTCCATTTCAGAGGACTTCAGTACTCACTGTAAGATAAAAGTAAACAGAGCCTTTCAGGTGTGGATCAAGCAGTCTGCATTTACAGTCAGTCATTTGGAAACAGATGAACAAAATCTCGATCATGGTTTCTAAACACAGCTCATTTTATTTATGAATTTGGGATTGTTACAGGTCAATGTTTTCTTTCATTGTGTTTTATTTTTGAAAGTAATCCTTCTTTCAAATGTTGGAAATAATTTATTGGACAAAACACTCAAAAAGCATGTTGTGAGCCATATCCAGGTCATTTAACACAAGTGAGTTTTGACATTAGAGCACACGCAGCAACTCACCCACGACCCGACCACAGAGCAGCCAGTAAACATCTCCCTGAGTCAGTGCATTTGTCCTGCTGACATTTCAGCTCCAACACAAAAGGAGGAGAGGGCGGTCCTCTCCTAACTCTGGGCCTCTCACTGTGACTTTTGTGTCATTAACACGATTGCGTTCCATGTGCATTTTTCAGTATTGCGTGGATTGACTGACTCGCAAAACGTAAAGAGCGTTTTATGTGCGTGGTAGGGATGGATTTGCATTGAGTGAGCCATGTCTTTTAGAAATCAGACCACAGTGAATAAGCCAAGAAAGGCCGTCTCTAAACAGTCAGCTGGGGCCTTAGATAAGCAACAAAAACTTACCCTAATGGGTTAAACCATCCATGATTAGGTCAATTGCTTACTAACCCAAGCTAAATAAATGGATATTTACCGCACATCTATAATGCAAAACTCTGAGACTGGTCCAGGGCTAGCTAGAACCTCTGCTCTCCAAACGGGGACATAAAATAAGTTCCAGGCAGCTATCTACATCTATCCGGTTTCCGTAGAGACAGTGAACACTGCAATGTTTCCTACAAACAACAGAAGTCATCCAAATGACATAGAGCATATTCTGTTAGCAACCTATGATACTTCAGAGCTCTTCATTTTTTTTTTTTTTTTTGGCTGTGTTGGGTCTTCATTGCTGTGCACGGGCTTTCTCTAGTTGCAGCAAGTGGGGGCTACTCTTTGTTGAGCTGCGTGGGCTTCTCACTCCGGTGGCTTCTCTGGTTGCAGAGCGCAGGCTCTAGGCGTGTGGACTTCAGTAGTTGTGGCACATGGGCTCAGTAGTTGTGGCATGTGGGCTTAGTTGCTCCGCAGCATGTGGGATCTTCCCGGACCAGGGCTCGAACCCGTGTCCCCTGCATTGGCAGGCGGATTCTTAACCACTGTGCCGCCAGGGAAGTCCCCAGTGACCCTTTTTTTTTCAAACCGGAAGCTACCTTTCACATTCAGATGCTTGGACTCATAGCACCTTCATACCCTTGAAGCCCCACTAGGTAGCAGAGCTGGAAAACCCAAACTCCATGCGTTAGACATTTATTGTACTG
Organism: Physeter macrocephalus; assembly: GCF_002837175.3. NCBI lineage: Eukaryota > Metazoa > Chordata > Mammalia > Artiodactyla > Physeteridae > Physeter > Physeter macrocephalus. The sequence goes on along the minus strand of NC_041231.1, from coordinate 106,634,765 downwards.
AGTACTGTATCAGGTCATAATGGAGTTGAGGAATAAATCACGGTCCTTTCCCTTCTCGCCGTTCAGACGGATGGGAAAGAGAGATTGTGTCTCAGTGTAGCGGGTGGCGGCTCTGATGGGCACGTACACAGCGTGACGGGAACAGAAGGACGGAGCCAGCGACGATGCTGTGGGGCTGGGGACAGATTCACGGGGGTGTCAGGGGAGCTGGGTCTTGGGGGAGGGGAGATTGTCCAGGTGGAGAGAGGAGGAGGAACCGACCAGGCAGGGTCACCCCCGGGAGTGTGTGAAAGGGCTCCCGGGAGGTGCTTTCAGGGTGGGGTACAGGGTGTGGGCCGGGGAGTGGCCAAGGTGAGGCCAAGTAGGGTTGAAAGGGTCGGGCTGGGCTGGGCTGGGCTGGACTGGGAAAAGCCCCGAGGCCGTCCTGAGGAACTGGGGTCTTATCTGTCAAGCAATGAGGAACCGCTGTAGGATTCTAACTGAAGGAGTAACATGGCTCATTCTTTTATTCACTCATTGGTTTCCTTCCCTCCCTCCCTTTTCGCCTTTCTGACTCTAGCACTGCCCTTGGGATGGATTGGACACAGAGCAAGGCGTAGCAGGGCCAGTTAGGAGTGGCCCTCAGGGGCCAGAGCACAGGCAGGTGGGCCTAAACCCACCGGCGGTAATGCTGGTGAGGCCGGGGCTGATGAGGGGCCAGAAATCGCAGCATCTGATGACCACGTGGACTGCAGGGGGCGGCCAGGGGAAGAGTGGAGTTCCAGGTGCCTTTTACTATCCTAACTCGGATAAGTGGATACAAGGTGATGTAATTACCTGAGAGAATACGAGGGGAGGAGAGGGGAGGGTCAGATGGGGAATTGGCTTGAGTCCGAAGGGGCTGACGGTGCATGGGAAGCGTTCGATGAAGGTGTCCAGGAGGCGGGTAGCGACAGACTCGGGCACGGGATGAAGGTGCTGGAAGCCGTGCGCGGGCGGCGCTGGCCCGCGGCCAGGAAGATGGAGCGGGAGGGCAGGAAGAAGCCGGACCATGGGAAGCAGGGGCCGGCAGGGGCCTCAGCCGCTGGTCCCGAGGAAGCCGAGAGCCAGGCCGCTTCTCGCTGCGGCCAACAGTCCCCTCAGTGACGGTGGGACAGACACCGGAGTGCCGTGGGATCTGGGCGCCCAGAGGTGTGGGGGGTGGCTCTTTGGGAGAGGGAGAGGGTGCTGGCCAGCGCTGCCGGAAAGCGGAAGGAAGGCGTGTGTGTTAAGGACGGAACAGAGCTGAGCACGTCATTTGCTTTCCGAAGAGCGACGATCAGAAACAACCATCAAATCCTAGGAACTTAGGAAATTGATTTAAAGGACACTCTAAACTGAAAAATGATTGTTTTGTCAAGAGTAAATAGTGAAGCAAAGCAACGCTGCTTATTTCTAGCTTGATAAGTATTTGTGTTATTTTAGGTCTTTCATCTAATGGCTCAGATGAAATTTGCACTTTCTAGCCTGACTCGTTAACCCAGCACCTGAAGGACAGGTGCCCAGAGGTGAGGCTCTGTAAGGCTTAGAGGGGGCTCATCTGTGCTGTGAATGACCTGAAACCTGGAAGATGTTCTTCAGAATCTGGGTTTCAGTCATTTTACTTTATTCAATTATTTTGCTATTATACTGTCACTTAAAATCTGAGTTAAATTAAGAGAATCTTGTTACTTGAGGTTTTTTTAATATTCCTGATCATAAAATTTTAAGAAATAGTTAAGTAACTGCATAGAGGTTTCTCTCGCTTGCCCGCTCTCTCACTTTTTCTCTCTCTCTTTTTTTCTCATCTAGAGAAGCTGACTTTCTCATCTGGTCGGGAGTCACCTGGGCGATTCATTTCACAATGCAATGCAGAGCGAGATGAACCAGAACCTGCTGTCTGCGATAGGGTATGCGAGGGTGCAGCTGACTCTGGCAGCCTTGCCCTGAGGCCCCAGGTCACTGCTGAAGGGAGCTGGATGAATCTGCATGAGGAGCTCAAGAACTGCCTCCTCAGATGCCAAATTAGAAGACCTAGTGGCTTGACCAGAGCCGTCCTGATGGGGCCCTGTGGCGACGAAGCTGCTAAAACTAAACAAGCAAACAAACAAAAACTGCGGCGAGCAGGGCTCAGCTGTCACGAGGCCACTTTCAGCCAGTCTGTGCTGCCTGGGGAGCACCGAGACCCCCCCAGCGGCTGCCCTCCTGGCACAGGGGCTGGAATGGGACCTGCTTTACAGAGCAGTGGCCTTGGAGACCCAGGAGGGTGCCTTCTCGGCCAGGCTTAGTGCTCAGCGGGTGGGATGCCCTTGAAGACTCACTGGGTTTCCCACAAAGGGCAGGGGGTTTGATTCCAGAATGCAGGCTTGGGTATGTTGACCTGAAGCAAATAGATGGCCAGGTATTCTCCAGCAAAGATGAGTTCATTCAGGATCAGCAGAGAATTGCAATTCAGGGGCTCAACCACGGCAGCCACGTGCAAGTGCCCACACGGCAGAGGAAGGAGACACTTTTATAGGCGGGACAAGGGAGGGGGCGGGCTTAGTAAACAGAGCCCCAGCCTTTCATTGGCTGAGCCCTGGCGGGAAAGAATGGGAGTCTTTCTTCTGTTGGGCTGGGCTGTCGGCGCAGGGGTGAGAGCGCCCCCTGCTGGTCTCCCGACCCTGTTTAACAGGTTTCCGTTCATTAATGTTTTACAGCTGTCACAGCACAAAAGCCAAACGGGACATGAGATATGCATTTTCATTATTCCTGCGTCGGGAGGGTGGTCAGAACATTGTCCTTCTTTTTAAACAAAGCAAGTAGTTCCAGCATATTCTAGACTCCCATCCAGCCTGAGGTAGAGAACCTCAGCCCCTCGTCAGGAAGGAAGGGCGAGGGTTGAGGGAGGGGCTCCATCATCCCGTCACTCTGCCGCCTTCCCCTCCCCGACCCCAACTCCCAGCAGCACACATGCTTCTTCTCTCTTCCCAGGGCCATCCCACCTCGCAGGCGATGTGAGACCTGCACGAGGACCCTGGGGCGCTCTCCTCTTGGGGGCTGTCTGAGCAACACCACGGCAAAGTCCTGGGGTCATCTACGGTGTCATTCTTGGCAAACTTGATGTTTGCGCATCACCTTTAATAACTTTATTACCTGAACCACCCACCATTCATGAAATGGCAACCGTGACGCACAGCTGGTGCTGTGACCGCTTCATTCCACAAACTTCTGTTGCGCACCTACCCTATAGACCGGGAGTTACACTCGGGTCGGTGACATCATGGTAGGAGACACGGTCCCTGGCCTCAGGATACCAGACAGATATTGTGAGATAATAGAAAAAAGGTGTATTGGAGTCTGCCACCGGCTCCTGGCACGGGGCTCCTGAACCCTTGTAATTTCCTAAGTGATGAGAACACTAGGAGCATCTTTTGTTCTAATGTTTGGTCTGTGACCCCAGTTCCTGACACAGAGGTCCTGAAAGCCTGGTAATTTCCTGGGTGATAGGAGTGTCTCTTGTTCTGATGAGGGGACTCTGGGTGGGCTCCTGGATGAGGGCTGCTCGCTGGAAAGACCTACCCGTGATTAGAAGCTTGGAACCTTCAGCCTCGCCAGCCCGCATTCTCTTGAGAAGGGAGGAGATCTGAAAAATGGAATTAATAATGGATCACGCCCACGTGAGGAAGCCTCCATACGTAAAATCCCACTAGCGTGGGGTTCAGAGAGCTTCCGGGTGGGTGGGCGCAGCCGCACGGGGAGGGTGACGCACCCCAGCTCCAGGGGGACAGAGGCTCCTGCACTCAGGACCCTCCCAGGCCTCGCCCTGTGCATCTCTTCATCTGGCTGTTCATCTGTGTCCTTTGTCATATCCTTTAATAAACTGGTAAACGTTCGTGTTTCCCTGAATTCTTTGAGGCCCTCCAACAAATTAACCAAAGCTGAGGAGGGGCTCGTGGGAACCTCTGATTTGTAGCCAAACCCTACAGAAGTTGTGGGTAACTTGGGGACCTGTGACCGTCATCTGTGGGACAGGGAGCAGCCTTGTGGGGCTGAGCCCTTAACCTGTGGGATCTGACACTGTCTCCAGGTACACAGTGTTAGAATGGACTTAAACTGCAGGACACCCAGCTGGTGTCATGAGAATTGCTTGGTGTGGGAAAACCTCGCACACATTTGGTGACCAGAAGGGTCAGAAGTGAGGTGCTTTGTACGAGGAATGAAGAAGAGAAACATGGGAGAGAAGAACTGGGTTATTCCCTATTCGGGAAAAGACTGAACTGAGGTTTCTCCTCATATGGATATGCAAATAAATGACAGTCGATGTGGTATGTGCTGTAATGACGCTAAGCCTGAGGGGCAGGAAAAGGAGAAGCAGCTGGAAGTCTGGCTGGGGAGTTAAGAAGGGGTCCCAGAATCCATGACACTCAGCTGAGATCTGAAGAATGAGGATGAGCCCAGGTGACACCCAGGAGGAGAGAATTCCAGACGAGGGATGGGGAAACTCACAAAAGTGCTCATGGTTGAGGAGGCAGAGAACCTACTATTGCTGGACCACTAAATATGAGGCAGTTCAGGCTGGACACCTATGAAAGGGCCTCATCTGTCAGGACAACACATTTGTGTTTTACCTTACAGGCTGCGGAGAGTCCCTGAAGAATTCTGAGCTGCGGGGTCACAGAAGCAGAGTTGTGCATCGGGAAAACGGCTCTGCAGCAACGCAGACAAATGGGATATGCAGAGGTCAGGAGTGTCTGGGCCGCCGTGCTTCAGGTGAAAGGTGGCAGGTGGTGGACGGGGCTGTGACCTGGGGTGGAGGGCATGGAAGGAAGGGCTGGTTAAGAAGAACTCGGGCAGGTCCTGGGGGTTGTGGGGTGGGGGGGTGGGGGGAGGGGGCCCTAGCATGATTTCCAGATTGCTCACTTGGACCAGCAGATGATTGGCCGTGATACTGCTCTGAAATTGTTTTACTTTTTCCTGTAACAAATGAGGTTAGCAGAGTGTGAGTATAATCTACTGTTCCTAAGGTCTGGGAAGAACACAGGTAATATACATTTGCACTGAGGAAGAGCAGGTAACATCAGCAAAATCGTCTCCACTTAAAGCCTCTTTATTTAAAAAGCCTGACATGGGGCTTCCCTGGTGGCCAGTGGTTGAGAATCTGCCTGCTAATGCAGGGGGCGCGGGTTCGAGCCCTGGTCTGGGAGGATCCCATATGCTGCGGAGCAACTAGGCCCGTGAGCCACAACTACTGAGCCTGCGCGTCTGGAGCCTGTGCTCCGCAACAAGAGAGGCCGCGATAGTGAGAGGCCCGCGCACCGCGATGAAGAGCGGCCTCCGCTTGCCAAAACTAGAGAAAGCCCTCGCACAGAAACGAAGACCCAACACAGCAAAAATAAATAAATTAATTAATAAACTCCTACCCCCAACATCTAAAAAAAAAAATAAAGCCTGACATGAATTAAAAATGCACGCACGTGTCTTTGGGATGATTCAGTATCACAGCTTATAATTGGTAGGGCTTTGCTCTGAACACTTTCCTCCTACTTCAGGTTTAACCAGAAGGAATTAGGTATGGAAGTGAGAATGAATAAACCAGTTTCCCTGGAACACAGTTCCCACAAGGGCAGGAGAAGCAGTTTCTTTAGAGCTTAGATGAGAAAGAGTCAAAGGGAAGATTGAGTGGAAGGCTAAAATTTTTTAAATTAATTCTACAAGCAATAGGAAGACATTCCAGCTTTTTGAGTATTGTGTGACAAAGAAAAGAAATGATTTAGAAAACATAATTACTCATGACATTTGGAATGGCCAGAATATGGGAAAGTTTATTGCAGGGAAATAAATTAAGAAACTGTTACAATATATCATTACGAGGGGGTGTGGGCCTGAATTAAATTATACATAATTCTTAATTCCCCACATTCCCCTTGCTGACTCCCCACAAACCAAATATCTCAGTTTAATGTTAACTTTTCAAAAAAAAAGAAAAAGAAAGCCTCTCAACAAAGAAAAGTCCAGGACCAGGTAGCCCACTGGTGAATTCTAACACTGACGCTTCTCAAACTCTTCTAAAAAATTAAAGAGGAGGGAGGACTTGTGAACTCATACCCTGATATCAAAGCAAGACAAAGACATCCAAGAAAATAAAACTACAGGATAATAATCCTTATGAATATTGACGCAAAAATCCTCAACAAAATACTAGCAAACTGTATCCAACAAGATATTAAAAGGAGTATACATCATGACCAAGTGGGATTTAGTCCAGGAATGCAAGAGTGGTTCAACGTAAGAAAATCTATCACTGTCATACATCACATGAATAGTATAAAGAGGATGAAAACCACATGATCATCTTGTGAAAATGAAAAAAAGAAACCTCGTTTAAAACATTTATAGTCAGTTGATTTTGATAAGGGTGCCAAGTCCATTCAATGCGGTAAAGAATATTCTCTTCCATGGAAGATGCTGGGACAACTGGATTTCCACACACAAGGATGAAGTTCTACCCTTACTTCACACCTCATGCAAAAATAACTCAAAATTGATCAACAACCTAAATACAAGCCTAGAACTATACAATTGTTAGAAGAAAACATAGGAGTAGATGTTCATGACCTTGGGTTTGGCAATGGGCTCTTAGATATGACACCAAAAGCTCAAAGCAAAAACAACAAAAAAATAAATAAATTGGATTTCATCAAAATTAATCATTTTTATGTGTCAAAGGACATTATCAAGAAAGTAAAAGACATTGGAAACCAGGCTTGAATTAAGGGCCAACCAAGATGCATGCAGACACAGGTGTGCTGTATACTTACTCTGAATCACGTTAATGTGCTTCAAAGGTACTCCGGCACCCTTACAGGGGGGCAGAGTTCTTTCTATGGTCATTGCTGTTGTTTGGTGCTGCCTGCAAAGCTGAACAATTAGAGGATACAAAGAGGTGCTCGTCTCAGCACGCCTTCAATTCTCAGCTCCTGGGGAAACAGGCTCCATTTTTATAGAGTTTGTGGTTTTGATTTATGTTTTTTTTTAATCTTATGAAAAATGAATAACCTCCTACTTCCCTACACCTGCTTTTAGCCCTATCACTGGGGATACTTCTCTTTAATTCATTATCATAGTTAAAGGTGGGCTCTGGAGCCAGACTGCTTTGCAGCTTTACTAGACTCTTTGGACCTCAGTTCTCTCATCTGTAAAATGGAAATAACAATAGGAACTGCATTATGGTGCTGCTGTTGGGATTAAGTCAGATAATCCACGTAAAGAACCTACCATACTGCTAGAACACAGTAAGTACTCTGTAAGTGCTAATGGGCATTACCCCATACTATTCTTATTTCTAATAATTACCCAGAAATATTAAGTGCCCTTTTAGCTTGTCCTTGAGTAGCAGGGAGCACTCAGTTCACATTCCCTCATCCAAGGTTCATTACTGAATCATAAATAAAGTAGGAAGAAAAGTCATAGAACAGAATTTTGGCTTAATTATATTTGCCATTCCAGTGGTACAATCTTGAAAGTACCCTTTACTTCTAATTTTAAAGCAAACTTTCACCCATCATACAGCAGGGTGTACCATGAGAGCCTAATACCTCTAATCATACAGTTGCCAAAATGCTCTGGTTGGTTTGGGGTGGAGAGAGGGAGTTCAAGGTTTGCTTGGGTCCAAGTATTACATGCAAAAGTAATTTTGAAAAGCATGTTAAATTTGCCAGTATTTGGTTGTCAACTAAATCTTAGTTAAAATATGAGAAGCTTTTGTTCTCATTTTTAAAAATTTATTTATTTATTTATTTATTTTTGGCTGCGTTGGGTCT